>NC_091929.1:11589348-11751848 GCF_041260155.1 Ptychodera flava
TGCAATATGACAGAGCATCATAAAAATGCACAAAAGGTCATGTGACACGCCTTGAAGACCACGTGATCATGGCGGCCATATTGGATTTCACAAAAAAAATCAAAAAATGTTGCATTTTTTGTTATTTCAATATATAAATGTATTTTTCTCAGCGTAACACTTTAAAATTACCACTTACGTTTTATCAACTCAATTTAGTAGGAGCAACACATACGCGAAAACATATACCACGTAAATGAGATTAATATGCATATTTATTACAAGTTCATCTTCGAACAACAGTATCATCTGACATTCAAAAGAGAGCTATGTTCTATTTAAGCTTATATACTGGTAGCCAGTCCGAAGTGTAATTGTCATTGATAGATTGATGTCGTACAACATCCACAGGATACCCCATCAACGTTTGTGATGTCAGTCACCGGTTATTTGTCGCACTTTGTCGCATGCTCAGATTGCCTACCTTCCTGTCAGTGTCTTGCTTGCGATCTCTGTGTTTGCTCAACTGGTTTGGGAACATATTCAAGTTCTGTAGGCCTATTAGAGTTGCAATTTGAAATTTGACTTCCGCCATCTCGTCGAGTTCAGTTTCAAGATCAGTGACAATTCCACTATTAGTGTCTAGAAAAACATGCTCAAGGGCTTTGTCGGTGTTAAACTGTGCCCGCATCGCCATTTTTAAATACCCTCTGAGAGAAAAACAACAACCGATCACACGATCCTTACAAATCACGGCCAAGAAATGACCGAATATGGCGGCATTTGTTTACAAATTTGGCGCGCATGCTCATTTAGGTTTGACCTCTACCTCGTTTACTACGCTAGGCTTGAGGAAATAGTCAACAAACATGATGTAGATCAAACAAAGCAACGTATATCGAACGCATATAAACGCGTACGTTCTTGGCGCGTTTACGCGCCTCCCGCAGTCTGGCCGTTGGCGCAGAATGCGCCCTCCCGCGGTGAAAGTGTTAAACTACGCCGTTCCCAAGCTCCCTGGCCACGTTTCTGGAGGAACAATGGCAAATCAGATCATACGGTTACCTTGTAATTGGTGGGAACCCGTGGGTATGTGACTGTCAAGTGGCGGAATTGAAAAGGGTGTGGTCTAGTCATCCACGTTTCGTCTACGACTCATTCTATTGCGACCAACCTGAACGATTGAAAGACAAAAACATATGGAACATTCCGACGAATGAATTGGTTTGCGATAACATGACTTTAGACACACAGGACGACGAGTTTGAAGCTAGAAAGAACATTTCACACCATAAAGCGCTGCTTATCGGTGCTTGTATTGGCTGCTTCGTTGTGGGAGTCATATCGACGTTGGTGGCGTACTTCAGTGTGATCCTTATGCAAAAGGCCAGAAAGAGCCCGGAAACTCGAGATAGTCCGTTCGTTCGAATGGAAGGAATGACTGATTAAGTAAAATTTGTATACACCCGCGTCTGTGACCTATGGAGTTTCATCTTACAGAAGATTCCAGTAAAAAGGGCGCGAAGTCAATGACAGTGATGTGTAGTCCGATAATTTTGAAATTAATTGGACGCTGTTTGACCTGTGACCTCTCATTCGTTTATCTGGCTCGATGTCATATTTTTTCAATAAAATACGCATTTCACGATGGTTGTTACACAGTGTGCGAACATTAATAAACATCTGAGAGTTTTGTAAAACAATTCTCCATGAACTACGATTTCTTCACTGCCCGTTGGTAATTTTTAGTTCTGAACGTTTTAGATGACGCAGTGGATCTGTCCTACTCTGCCGGCAATAGCGTCACCAACTCACAGTATGTACCTGCAAGTGAACAAAATATTTGTTAGACAAAATTGTAAAATTAACTTTATGAGGAGTATTATGAACAAGGTTATCCATGAAAGACGAGGGTTTATGTCCCATACACCGTATTGTTGCGCGTCTTGGATTATACCACCGCTGGTGGTGTACTCGGACATAACCTGGGTATTTTGAGAATAAATTTTTTCCCGTGGTCTTTAGCAAAACACAAACACGGCATGGCTATCGTGTCAAATGTAGCAAAAAGTAATCATTAAAAAGCGATTTTCTGTCGCACTCATAGCTTGTCCCATCTATTAAATGAAACAAGGCATTTAAAAATAATTCTTACATGTTTGTTAATTAAACAATCATCACTCATGTATTATCTTTATAAAATTTTAATTTAAATATATCCATGATGTTCTTCTGATATTGTACCCTCTCACTTTCTCCTAGCAACTGTTTTACCTTTGATGTATTCTCTAACAAGAACATTTAGAGCACATTGCTTTTAGTCTGAGGATTGTTCATTTTCGTCGTTACAGTTTCATTTGTATCGATTTGAAAATGAATCAAAGTCAAATCATATCGATGACAAGTAATTTCTGTACGAGACGAGAATACTCACTTGCTTCCATAGGGTGTAGCGAAAATGTCCGTCCCCTAGAATGGAAGCAGGGGTATGGTGTTTTTGTCACAGTACAGGTTTCTTCTTGATATAGTTTGATAAATTTGACTATGATATGTATTGCCAATAAAGATTCATAGTAACAACTATTGTGTCTTGGTCTTATCCTAGCACTGTTTCATGTATAATAATATGTACAATATCGTTATGTTTGCAAATAAAATAATACGATAGACACATAATATTATAGTATTTGACATAAAATATAGTAAATTGATCTAAATAATACTGAAGCACATAATATCGTAATGTTTGCAAATAAAATAATACTGTAGACATATAATATCATAGTGTTTGAACATAAAATAATGGTAAATTGACCTAAAATAATACTTTAAGCACATAATATCTTTATGTTTACAAATAGAATGCTACCGTAGACACATAATATAGTGTTTGAACATAAAGTAATACCCAATTAACTTAAAATAATAGTTTATGCACATAATATCTTAATTTTTGCACATGAAGTAATGCCTGATGCACATAAAAACATTGTGTCGGCACATAAAATAATATTCTTTAGTTATAAAATAATTATGTAACCTCCTAATATACTATTATCTGTAAACTTAAGGCAGCTGAGGCTTTCCATAAATATCTCTCCACAGGGCTCCATCCGAAGTGTGGCGTTCATAAGTGAAGATAAAGAGTCCCGTCATACCAACCACAAGGGAACTCCGTCGCCCAGCAGCGATTTTATGAACCACTGTAAAGTGTTGCTTATTATGTACAGAAAATGGCCACAGTTAATCTACACGTCACTTTCATTAACATCATGCCAATTATTAATGCAAATTTATTGTTTATTGTATTCAACTTATAAAGTTTTCTTGGTTCATGTAACTTGTTGACTATGGCTCAGATGACTGGCAAAGTTGGAAGCTCTCAAAGTTTTGTTCGTACAAGATGAAAAAGAATACTTCAATACTTCGTAATCAATTCATAGGGTATCTATTCAGTCAGAATGAAAAAAAACAGCATCAATACAATAATCCTTAGTTGAGTTGGCATGGATTAAAGAAAAAAAAATTAGCGTTCTTCTAATCACACGGTCACTGTGACTAAATTTCAACGTATCTGTAGTGAAATCAATAGTACTTTTTGTCCATTTCCTATCCTAATAGGCATAAGCTTATGTTTTGCAAAGAATATGTTTTTCTAACATGAATGAATATTCCTGTTTTCTCTAGATTCTGGAAATAGAAGAGCATTCCGCTGATATATTATGCATTCGAAAGTTAGAGTGTACTGTAACAAGTAGTTATTCGAGTCTGAAGGCCAGGCATCAAGTTTGAGTGGCCGATCCGAGATTTTCAAATTAATTCCTCAGGAAAATAATGGAATAATCAGTTTTCTGATGTCAATGATCGAAGATTTAGTTAAGACAAGCGACGTCTTCGTTTTACAAGCATTATTACCGTGCCTAAATGCATAGAAACGAAATCTCTTAATGTCGTGAATACAAAACACATCGCAAATACCCTTGTCTTTTCCAAACTTTGAAAATGGAGTTTTTGAGATCCATTTTTGAACAAAAAATAAACATGATTAAAATATAAATATTTCATGGACTTATGTGATAAAGTTGCAAGTGTAATGTAATTCATAAACAAATCGCGTTATTTTAAGTTTCGTCCTGAATTCACACATAAATTCGTCGACTGTGTATATACTAAGTATGAAAGGACTTCGCCTTATGATTTGGCTGAACTTTATAGAGATACAATTACAACATAGTGTGTTTGTTTGAAAATATATATGGCAAGGGAAAATATTTTACATGCTCTAATATATGTTTAAACATGAATGCAATCTGCATTTGTAACAAAAACTGCTTTGTCTGACTAAGAATGTTATCTAGAAATAGCTCGATATGATTGAATTGTATTTCATAGCGTACTACCAAACAAGACGTTATGGCGACTTTCCTCTGACCCGTGGACAGAAAGGCGATCCTTGTTTGAGATTTACGTTTCTTTTTCTGATTATTTTACGTCACATCTGTCGAAATCATCTTCGGCGATGCGTATGTCAGGCCCCTACTGCATAAAGGCATGACTAAAGTTTTGACAATGCAATGCCATGTACAAGACTGCTATTCCAATATATGCTATAAAGAGCTACTCTAACACGTGACAAACGTTTTGACATTATAGTAATGTCGATAGGCCGGCCGAATCAATGACCGGGTACTTTGACTTTCTCAGGCATCTCTAGTTTTGATGGACACAAGCACTGGCAACTCAAAAATCTTATCTCCTACCAATCAGTGTCCATACGGTCAACAGTCAACGTCCTTCGTGTCGTTAGTATCCATTGTTACCCCATGTGTGAACTTTTTATTCACTCACACTGTTGTGTATTACACACGCCAAGCTGGTTAAAACGAATGAGTTCGAACCGACCATTAATGTTTTGGTGAAGACGTTTTTCACCAGAGGAGGGCGACATCGGATGGCAAGAAGGTCATTCGGAGTCATATATTAACTTAAACAGCACGTCTACAGAAGAAAGCTTTCGTTGGGCGAGAGTGATCCATTTTGGTTTTATTGAGAAGTTTAAGACAGGAGTTCAATGTATCTGTCTATCATCTGCTGGATTGACCTATTGTTACTTGTTATTATCGAAAAACAACACATTATATATGACATTCTACCAAGAACATCAAGTGATGACCTCGTTGCCCGTTAAAAATATGTGACTCAAACTTTCTGGAATGCAAGCTGTCACAACGCTCTTCCAAAGCGTGTCTCAGAGTTTTTAAATCATGCTTAGTTTATTTTGAGCACAATTTTAAAGAAATCAACTAGGATAAAATTTACCGTTCTGGAAGTTTTCTGGCATAAAAATATTTTAGAAGATTGATAAAAATTCTGAGTCACGTTTTGAAAGATCCTCATGACAGCTTGCACTCATGCAACTTTCAGCCTTATATCTCGAAGCATTGAAACAAAACATAAGGAAAGCTGATTTTTTGAAAGGTTATGCAAATTACCTGTCACGTGATAGTTGTTTAAACAATGGTGATACTACGGCAACCAAAATGTTGTCCTATATCTAGGCTTTCCGAAAATACATAATTTACGGGGGTTCTGAGCTGATTAACCACTAGAGAATTGTTAGCTTAAAAAGGTAAATGTCTTGTCTTCGAACTGTAATATGTGGGAATTCCTGTATTAACTCTATGAGGAGAAATAAAAAAAAATTCAATTTTCGAAACACTAGGACGGTGAATATTTTCTTATGTCAAGAGCTTTAAATGGGCACTCACAAGGGGTACACCAGAAAAGTACTGAAAACCGTTGTGAGAGCCCCTGGTGCGTGTTCTACCTTAATGTTTACAATGACCCGGAATATTCTGTGCTTTGAGGATTGGAGTGGGAAGTGATAAAATAATCTCAGAGTGCGTTTTAAACCTTTGACTCTTAAGAACGTAAAACACTATCCGTGCCTCAGCATAAGAAGAACAGGCGTTTCTCTCTTATGCGGTCGTGTATAGTAAATTTTAATTTATACCCGGAATTGCACCCAAATAACTCTACTGACAATCGTTGTTATGCATGGATATGTTTGTTTAGACATCCGTTTGCACAATTCTTCCGCAAATACCCTCAAATATAAAATGAGGAAAGACATTTCTCGTTTTAATATCAAACCATAGACCCTCGAGAAATGATCAAACATAGTATTTGGTGAATATTTACTCCTCAACAATGTCATGTGCGTTCAAAGGAGACGTTTTCTACGTGATACTTATATATAAAAAAAATGAAAAATACTTTGGTTGGAATTCTATCTTGTCCTTCAGTACATTCCATGTTTTAGATCTTTCCCTTAAAATATTTTAACAGCAAAGAGGACTATCCTTTGCTCATGAGATTCTAAACAGAACTCAACTCAACAAAGTTCACTTCGAACAATTATCTCCTTACACGAACATTCCAGTAATCTGAGACTGACCTCTCTCAACCTCTGGCTGAGGTGCAAACAAGTTGCGGCCCGAAACCATCAATCTTTTCTCACAAGGGGTTAAAGTTCACCCAAGTCAGATGACCTTAGGTTTATCACGCTGGTTTTAGTCTACCGAACCTTGATGTTTTAATGATTTAGTTACAAAACAACATCTGCAACGGAATACAGTGGTTTGTGGATTGGACTGACTGTTGGGCTTTTATGAGTGTGTCAACAACACGAATTGTGAACTGGTTACTATTATATCTGAGAAAACACAGTACGGTAAGTGGATATTTGTTGCAAGCTAATCGTTAACGACATGCAATGTCTGTTGCATCAAATTCATTCAGACCAAATCTCTTAGAACATTCTATCTTTTTAAGGTAGACGATGCCTTAGGGATAGCTCTCAACCCTTGGAACTTGTTACAACATTTTCCCGGTCTATCGTTTGTTGTGCTCATTAAGCTCTTCCAGACTCAGTAAGGAAAGTTGTCTGTCTCAAGTTCGTGAAATTTAACTTTCCCCTTAGATATACACAGGCCTTAAGGCCATTAGGAAGTTCAATATCGGTTAAAATTTAGTAACAGTTTCTCCAGTAATTAGTCAGGTGGCTTAGCAACAAAAAACAGCAAGATCGTTACACGGATGACAAAAGTGCCAAATTTGCTACAGAGGTTCACATATATGTGTAGATCAAAATTAGCTATTGCTCCAAAAATTTGGGCCACCGGAAAGGCTCGATGACGTCATAAATTCAAAATGGCCGCCATTATATTGCTTAAAAATGGTAAAATACAGTTTATTCAGCCAGTTTTCACTATTCTTGTAAATAAACTGACTCAAACATTCTCAATTATAAATAAAACATTGAATTGACGCAAATTAATTATTATGATGACGTCATAAAGCCAAAATGGCCGACCAAATTCAAAATGTCCGCCGTAACATTGTCTAAAAATGTTAAAACACTGTTAATGAAGCCTGTTTTCAGCATTTTATCACCTGAACTGAAATTAACACCCCAAATTACAGACAAAACAGATAATTGATGCAAATTAATTATTAAGATGACGTCATAAAACCAAAATGGCAACCGAAAGTTACAAAATGGACGATTATGAAGTTTACTATGCTTGGTACAATAGCCCATTTACGTGACAAAATGATAGTATAAAAGTAATGTACAATTTGTATCAATATTCCATAAACTTAAATAAAAGATAATTGTATCAAAACTTACCAATAAGCTCAACACAAGTAAAAACTCTTATGAGATTATTGATTATTAAAAATGGTTTGTGTTTGAAAAATCGAATCGATATAAAGGAAATGAAGGCAACTTCACACACTGGTTCTACCTTTGCTTGTGATACGGTACAGTGAGTAGATCAACGTGGTTTGTAGATAAGGGAAAATGGTGAGAAACCAGTGAATCGATAGTGCTTTGACCCTCGTAATGTGACCTTGGTCCCGGAAATAAGGTTTTATGTTGGTTATTCCTCCTAGCGGCGTTTCGGGCCAAAGTGGGGTCCCTTCTTCAGTCACTTGAATGGTTTTGTATTCCCACATGCTCAGTTTAATGGTAGCCAAAGAGAGATGCTAAAATCATTATGTTTTGGTCAGAATTTGCGTGAATTGTTGCTCAGACCGTTCATTTGTACTCTCCTTGTGTTTGAATTTTGCTTGAAGGAGGATATATTGTATGTTTTTCTTCCTTTGTACATTATTATAGATTTTCTGGAAAACCATGACCAGCGTTTAATCGCCCTTCATAATTTTCCAGATTCTCATCACATTGTTTGATTAGGCTGGTTTTGATGTAGGTTGTGCTGACTAGTATTTTGTTACATCATTACTCTTACTTTTGTTGATGAAGGATGGCTGACGTTTTGTTACATTCTTTTTTATACAAGCTATGTCTTTCTTTTTGTAATCTCTTTATTGAAGATTTTGCGTTGAGAAATTGACCTTTTTATGAAGTCCATATTGTTGTTGCATGTACATATCTGAGTAATTCACCTTCAGTGAAGCATTTGAAAGTCAAAGGCAGATAAATATCGTCAGATGGTTTTGTGTGGGTTTTAAAATCGAGCCATCTCTCTCGATTGTGTCAAGGTATGAGATTTTGTTGATAGAATGTTCAATTATTAATTCCCAAGTTGAACGTATAGTACAGGGTGTTGCACTCTCGACAAATGTTCTGAATGTTAGAAGTTGATGTTCGATTCCTGTGTAAACCATGAACATGTCACCTTTTAAATTTCCATACGAATATTTGACCGGATTTGGGATTTAATATAACTTTCTCCGTTTCATGGTATGTGATATCAGCTATTTCTGGTGAGCCCATACTGCATCCATAGATTCGTTTGTATTTTTCTCAGTTGAATTAAAATATGTTGCGTTTCAGAATAATCGACAGTAAGGCTTTCATGTACATTGATGGTGGGTTTTTTGTATCATATCAGTTGGCAGGTACTGTTTCAGAGTCCAACGCTACGATCGCTGCATTTATGGCTTCATTTTTGGCATGTTTTTCTACATTGATATCACGTCTAATGTTACCAGAATAGAGTTTGCTTGTTTTTTTAATTGGTTCTAACTAGAGAATAAAGTTTTTTGTGTCCCTGGCATATATAAGTCGTTTTGGACGATTGGTTTTATGACAAGGTCTAGAAATTCCGACATTTGTTTTATTGGGCTCGAGCAGCCATTTCTATTGAGACGTTGGGTGATGATTGTTTCTTCTGCTTTGGTTTTGTGTATTTTTGGCAGGAGATACCATCGTGGTGTACAAATTATTCTACTTATGGGAATGGGGAAACTGTAAGTCACCTCGTCATAATGATTTCGTATACAATATCCACTGTATAGTCAATGTCGCCAAGTGTAATAGTGAACATTTCGCATCTGTCTATAACTTTCTTTAATGTCATTTATCTTATTCACAATTGCTATGCCTCATCCTTTATTGATGGGTTTCATTGAGATTTGTTTGTTTTTAGACAGATTGTTCAGGGCAGTCTTTTCTGCCAGAGTCATGTTCTTTCTGATGTGGGTTGCGAATGGAATTTCCTCTATCGATCTAAGTTGCTTCGAGACAGTTTTACAATTTTTGGGTTTCCGCGGTTAGTAGTGTCGAACATGGACTTATCTTAGAACAGATGTCTGATTGATTGATTGATTGTTTCTCATGATATCGCACAATCTCATGATGCGAATAAATTTGTTGATATCTCATACGACAATTTTTCTGTATAGGCACTCCGGAGTGGGAATAAATTTCAAGCCTTTACTTAATGCTTTGATTAAGGTTTGATTTGCAAGATTGTTGATGAATCTGAGAATCTTTCTGAGTTCTTATCTTTGTTTAACCTTCCATTTCTGCTTATGTTCTTCCTGGTGTTTTTTTTATGTTTTTATGTTTTGGGTTTCCAAACAGCAAAACTCGTCTGGTCACGTTTTTTGCAGTTTCCTTCATCTTTGAATTCCTAACCAGTCTGGTAAGTGAACAACGAAAGGCAAAGACGCTTTTCATAAAATTCACGAAAGCTGCAAAAAGTAAACTAAGCTAGATTCAAAAAGCAAAAAGTAGTCTTCTTTTTGTTCATAAAACCCTGACCAAACGGTCTTTTTCAGGCCGGCACATCCTCCAAAAAGAGAACTACTGTAGCACAAAACTATGTCACCACACATCGAGACATAAAAATCCAAGAAAATTCAAACGAAAAAGGCTTCTGAAACAAAGGAAGCAAAAGACCAAAATCACAAACATAAAACCTTTTTTCAGGGACCAAGGTCACATGACCAGGGTCAAGGCATGATTTATTCACCGGTTTCTCGCCATGTTCATTTATCATGAAATCACATCACTATTGATCTACTCACTATAACGTAACACTTTCAAAGGTAGAACCGATGGGTAAAGATGCCTTTATTTCCTTTATATTGGTTCAGTTTTTCAGACAGAGGTCATTGTTAAAAATAAATAATTTCATAATAGTTTGTAATTTGTGTTGAGCTTATTGGCTACGTTTTAGTACATTTATGATTTATTTTGAGTTTATGGATTATCAAGACGAATTGTACATTACCTTTAACTATTATTTTGTCACGTAAATTGGCTATTGTACTAAGCACAGTGAACTTCATAATAGGTCATTTTGTAATTTTCGGTCGCCATTTTGGTTTATGACGTCATCACAATAACGAATTTGTATCAATTATATGTTTTGTCTGTAATTTGGGGTGTTAATTTCAGTACTTGTGATAAAATGCTGGAAACAGGCTTAATTAACAGTATTTGAACATTATAGACGATAATATGGGGATATTTTGAATTCGGTCAGCCATTTTGGCTTTATGACGTCATCATAATAATTGATTTGCATCAATTTTATGTTGTATTTGTAATTTGGGATGTTTGTGTCGGTTTATTCAAAAAATATTGAAAACTGCCTGAATTAGACGTATTTTACAATGTTTAAGCGTTATAATGGCGGCCATTTTGAATTTATGACGTCATCGAGCCTTTCCGGTGGCCCAAATTTTTGGAGCAATAGCTAATATTGATCTACACATATATGCGAACATCTGTAGCAAATTTGGCACTTTTGTCATCCGTGTAACGATATTTTTGTTAAGCCACCTGACTAATATTCAAATATCCAGGTGCTTACTACCTTAACTTCTTTCAGTGCCGTTGCTACGCCAATCTACACATTTCGTCGTGTGAAATTTTTAACCAAAGTGTTTCATCGTGAGAAGCCGCCACGTTCCAAACAGACTGGAAACGTCATTAGTTCATGCACACACTGCGTACAGCCTCTTTGTATTGTCACAGAAGGCCACTAAACTCGGCAAAGGATCAGATCACAATCTAGGCCACTAACTGTTTAAACCACCCTTCTAGTTGGTCACTTACCTATTAGGTGACTTTAAAACGGATAAAGTGGATGAATAGCAATTTAAACTACTTCATCATATCTTGTACTTGAACTTTGACCTCTGATAGAGTGGAACAGATCAACCAATCCTTCTCTTTTCCAGTAATAGCAGTGACGACAGTTGGACCATTCATTTCATTCTGAATTCTCTAACACCGTCTGGCTCCTGCTTTATACTTTCCAAATAGTCTATGATTCTTGTTATTAGACTTAGTCTTCATGGTGCACTCTTTGGAGACAAGTACTTTCAAATTTCTTGGGCAGGTTTCCTTGGACGGACTCATTAGGTAATGTTACGTGAAAGAAAACGAACAAAAGGTGAACTCAGCAATCTCCGTATAAAAAGAAATTTATTACGAAAAATAAAACTAATTGCTACGTCAGGGATAGAATACAAACTGTAAAAGTGTACAGACTACTTATCTCAGCTGGGACGGCAAAGCTCCAGTCTCAGAGTTGTAACAGTCAGTCGGATGAATGAACAGTCATTTGGCTTGCAGGCTTGAAGTTGCACAAAGTCTACAGTATAAATCCAGCGTGGCAGTGAAGGTCTTGAAAAGTTTCGAAATTAATACTGCTGGAGTTTCCAAAGACTTGAAGTAACACACAATAGACACGATTCCAAATGTCTGACTGGAAGCGCTAGCTGTGCACGTCACTATTTATACTCATGTCCTTATATACGAGCATATAAGAACAATCATGCTAATTACTGCTCAAAAATTCTCTCTCTTAAACTAATTAAATTTCCAGAACATTCCAAATACGACTAATTGAATTCAATCTCGTGAGGTTGTGAAGGACAGTGACCTTGAAAATGTTCTCGACTAATTACTCTCAGGTCATGAGTGTGGGAGAAAATGATCTACATAGTAATATTAAAAAATAGCCAAACACTTGCACTTTCAATTTTTGAGGTTATTTTGGTTATATTTTTCTAGACGTTTACATGTTTTTTTTCTTTAAGTGTTTGTCCAACAGCAAAGGATGAATTCACTCAGTTTAGCACAAATAATAGTACAATTTTAATATGCATATATTTTGAGTTCATTTCTCATTCATCCTCGTCGATACATTGTACCTATGATAGCGCTTGTCTTTCATACGCCTTTAAAATTCACGAAGCGTGTTAGGAATACCCATTTAAAGTACTGAAATATGCCTTTCCAAATCTTTTCAAATGCGCCACCCCCCTCCGGCATACCCTGATATTTTTCAATCTATCCTCAAAGCCCTCCCCTCCCAACCTACCAGATGTCTTTGTAAATACAACCTTATATGCCTTTGGTGGAACATACTATTTATCTAAATGAGGCGGTCTCTCCAAAGGATATCGAACACTACGAACGTATCAACTGCTCCGGGTGCTTTTCCAAATGCGCAAAAATGTCTCGTATTAGGTAAGTGGAAGAGAGAGTACAAATACTCGGCTAACCGACACGATTCTTGTGACTCTGGTTTTGGCGGTCAATGTAAGCCTTTGGATTCTAATCAAAACTACTGTTTGAGGATAATTGAAATGAACAAAACTCATGGGCGATCTCTGAAAAGCGAATTTGACCGTGACAATTTTCATGGGATTTTAACATTGCGGATGTTTTCCAAGTGCGTTCTACAATACTGTGATGGTGCTGACTTAACGGTCAAAATCAAAATCAAACTAAAAAAATGTGCATCAATTCCTCTTGTAAATTTTTATAAGAAAATTTCAGCCAAGAACAGAAAATTCCGGATCAAGATATTATCCACAACAGCCTCGATGATTAGTATTACAGGAATACTTTTCAGGGAAAAGGCATTTTTTTTTATTTTCGATGTAAAGTACCGTGACGAATGCAGAAAGCTACCTTATATAAAGTTGCGCATAAAGGCCACTTTTCTTACATTTCTCAAGAAAATGTCTCCTTTGATGCAACTTGTGTTACATTTTCAAATTTCAATATATAGCCTGTTAGGAATACCCTCATTAATATTATGACTTGCTATTTTTTTTATTAAACATAGAAACTTTTGCCCATTTTCTCAGTGTAAAGTTTTTTTACCCTGCATCAGAATCTACTTTCTACTTTCACATTACGTCAGAGAATGCATATCTGGAGAGAGCATATATATTTGGAGACAATCGGTGATTCTAACATAGTAATTTGTGCCAACTGTCTCCTACTAGGTGACAGTGGACACAGTGATATCGCTCCTCTGTGAGTTATGATATCTCAAAGAGATGCAATATCAGCTGTAAGTTACTTGTTATTTGCATTCTGCGTTTACATTCCTCGAGTAATGAAAATTATAATAAGAAAAATTGCATAAATTTCTCACGTTTTCAGTACTTTGTTGGCGAATCACCTGTCCTACCAGTTTTTAAAACTTCAGATCTGCTTCTTCTGTTTTAAACAGAACTGGTGATTCAGTTGTTGCCTTAGAAAGGTTAGAAGAGGACTGTGAGGGCGCAATCAACTTTTAATCAACAAGTTTTAAACAGACCAAAACTAGTTCTCCTGCAATGGCAGTACGTGTGTTGTGTCTGCTCGCGTGTGTTGCGATTTTTCTTCAAGCCCAGTACTGTCTGTCATATATGAAGCACGACTACATAGACTGTGGGGATATCCCTTGTACCTGCTTTGACCAATATAACTTCGACTTGTCGGGAACCGACCGAAACTTGTCAGCCAATGGTACCGCTGGCGATCTTGTGCCAAAGGACACCAATATTGACTGTAAGAGTAAAAATCTGACCGAGGTACCGACACATATGCTGTCCAACGTAACCGATCTGAGGCTGTCTCACAATCGAATCAAGCATTTGCCGGGGAGACAACTGCAAAATTTCTCTGACCTGTATTACCTTGACCTTGGGTTCAACGATATATCGCGAATCGAAGAGGAGGCGTTCTGGGGTCTCTCAAGGTTAACAATTCTTCTACTGAACCGAAATAGTCTCTCTGAATTACCAAAAGGGTTATTTAGTCATTTAATTAATATACGCTTTCTTCAATTGGGTTTTAACAATCTGAAACGTATTCCAGACCTGAACGGACTACCTTACCTGACCAACTTAGCAGTACACTTCAATGAAATCGAAGACGTAACTGTCGACAATCTTCCTAAAGGTATGCCACTTCAGAATTTCGTACTGATCGAGAATAAAATGCGCCACTTTCCACTTTCCCTGGCCTCGTTTTTTGAGGAGCACATGGCCACATACGGATATCTGACAGTTGTAGGGAACCCATGGGTATGTGACTGTCAGATGGCTGACTTGAAGAGAGTGTGGACTTCACACCCACGTTTCCTCACCGACTCCTTTTACTGTGATCGACCTCAAAGATTAAAAGGCAAAAATTTATGGAATATTCCCCTCAGTGAATTAGTCTGTGATAACAGCACCGACAACACTCCAGGCGACGGGTATGAGGTTGAAATGGATGCCTTGTACAGTAAAGGACAGCTTATCGGTGCCGGCATCGGCTGCTTCGTTTTTGGAGTCGTATCGTCGTTGGTGGCGTACTTTGTTTTGATCCTTGTTAGGAAGGCCAGAGGGCGCCCAACTGCTGAAGATAGTCCTATTGTAGGAATGGTAGAGAGACCTGAATAATTATAAGTGTCAAACGCTGTGTCATGAAGATTAATCGCTACATGATAATCTTTTATTTTTATTTTTAAGGTAGTATGCACCTCGAAAGTGAAAGACTTAAACTTTTGCTCTAACTTTCCTCAAGGTTACTTTCAATCATTTTCTTTCAAAATGAAGAATAAAATTAGGGGGTCACCGTGCAAATGTTGGTACTAAAGAAACAAATTACCCAAGATTTATCGATATTAGAAATTCAAAATGGCCGCCATCCCTGTGTTAACTCTATGGAGAAAAATAAAAATTTTCGAATTTCAAAAAATTAAGCCGGTGAAAAGTTTTCTTTCACCAAGAGCTTTAAAATGAACCCCTATATGTGGTATATCAGAAGAGAATTGTAAAAGTTTGAGAGTCCGAATGTCTGTCCCCGAGGTGCGCTCTACCTTAATTTGGCAAACTCGAACATTGATAACACAAGCCAATCTGATTTACTCAGCGTTGGAAAACCTTTTCTCATCATAATACAATGTAGAGGCTCGCAGCGGCTGCTTGGACTGAGGATCGTATAATTTTCTTTTTTACAGTATGAGATCAAATAATTTGCATTGTAGTCAATGTATATCTTCCTTAGTCCATTATTTCCTACAAATGTTTCAATTTTTGAAACAGTTAGGCCTAACATATATATTTTATTATCATAACGAAATAAAATTTTTATAATTATTTTCACGACCGCCTATGTCGTGTTTTTCATTTCTTGTAAGTTGTATCATGTAAATCATCTATCTATTGTTTAATATTGTTTCTCTATAATCATTGTGTTTAAATTCATTGTTAGTTGTATTTTCTTTATTCCTTAAATTTGCTGTATTACCATCATTGACATTTGAATACTACCTATTGTATCTTAACATTTACCAGACACTGATTCATTTTCATTGTTGTGAAATTTTTACAATGTACAATAAATTTTTATCCTAGTATCATTTCGGCATCATGTGATCCTCAGCCGTAAGGTGCTCTTTCCATGGGATGTACGTCTGCTACTGTAGCGCAAGGCGTATGTTACGACAAAGCAGGGTTGGCAGAATACCTCGACAAAAAAGAGTCCCTTGCCTTTCTTGACATCTTTCGTTTTGAAAGATATTCCCTTAAAGAAGAATACACCTTAGAGGCAGATATACAGGCTCTCAAAGTTTTCTAATATTTTTTCTCGTCTATCACCTTAGGACGTTTTTAGGCTCTTGGAGCAAGAAATAGTTTCGAGAGTAGTATTGTTAGCCTCAGAGTTAAGACTTGGATGGCTATCATTTTAAATTTCACGTGTCGTGTAAAAGTTGAAAAATTTGTTTCTCAAACTTTGCAAGTCCCCCTCCATATTTTAGATTTTTGAAAAAGAATTGTTTAAAAGTTTCATTGGGGAAAGTTTTAGTAAAACTTTAAATCTTTCACTTTCGAGGCGTATACTATCTGATAACACTGAAACAGGCTACTGAGGTTGTCCCTTATTTGCTTAACTTTCTTCCTGTCGAAAGCCCATTGAATTAAAGGCCCGTTGGACATAGATGTGATATACTTGACAAGTTGATTTTGAATTAAAATATGAAAACAGATCATTGATCTTTTCATGAAGGAGTATTTTCATTGCCTTCTTCCCAATATATGCCTGAAAATGTTTCTGTGAATGTCTCTCAAGTTGGGGGCAAGGTCTCTATTTGACAATGAAGATAGTTGCTTTTCCACTTTTTAGAACCAAGTATCATGTTCCCGCTCAGACAGTTATCTTTTTCACCATGATGGCATGCTGCAAAAAATGCTATAGTTTCTGTTGTAGTATCAAGCGTATGGACATCAGGAATACCAAACTTTGTGACTTTGAGACTTTGTCGAAGCACTTGCACTTGCTAAAGTGCTGTAATGGTGCCTAACGTGAATGCCAGTGGGATGTCATTTTGTCAACAAGGCGTATTTTAGCTTTCTCCTCCAAAGGTAGACTTAAACATTTGTCCTGATGTACCATCAACATGCCATATCAAAACGTACAGTTTAGAATGTGCATTCTTCCTTGTCTTGAAATGAAAACCAGAAATGTGTGACAGAACTGATAAGTTTATCTTTCTCTGTATTCCTGTATTTAGAACACATTATACTCTACACTTTATCATTTTTATGGGAAGCACAAGGTCACATTGAACTCTCCGACTGACAGAAATAAAAACAAAAAGACATGCAGAGATAATGCCACAACTGCTAGGTGCTCATGCTTTAGATGTGTTAGACAAAATATTGTCAGTTATTATGAAATAAATATAATCTCACTATCACGTTTTGATGATGAACTTTACATATTAGATATGGCGTGGGGTTCGTTAGTATCTGGACATTACAAAATTGATAGTAATAATTAGAAACTTACAAGTATATATGGGATATATATAACGGAATTTGTATGAAATAATATGGCGAGAACGATCACATGACATTTCCGTGTGCTTCAAACATATCATTTTATATCCAGGTACTGAGGGAAGATAATAATGTTATCTTGCTTATTATGACGTACATGGGAGACTTACTGGCGCATAGCATGCATCTTCTGGCCAAATATAATTTCAAATGTGGATTTCTTTGAGAAATGCCAGTCAGTATGAATGGAAACCATCCTCATGAGAAGGAGATGGACATGGACAGGACATCTGCTGATCAGAAAAGACACTTAGTACAAGAATAGCTCTACGCGTGACCCTTGAGGGTAAACGAAAAAGAAGAAGACCGAAGAATACATGGAGGAGAACTGTAGAGAAAGAACTACAGATGCTAGGCCATACTTTGGGGACAGTCCAACATCTTGCGCAAAAAACGAAGGGACTGGAGAACTTCTGTTGCTGCCCTTCATGCTGTGAAGCATTATGGGCAATAACTAACTAATGGCACACTTAATGATGAGGCAGCGAACACTACAGAACGAGGCTAACACAAGGACACCAGGTAACCGATCAGTGCCGTGAGGTGATTACTACATGATAATGAGACCTAAGAGAAAGGGTCCATCCAATCAGTGAGCTGTAAACGGACCCTATAGGACCGCAAACACCAATCCCTGTGGCCAGTACATGTGTTTATGACATAAATCATAGGTCATTTTGGAACAGGACTAATACGACTTCGAATCAAAAATTTTAGCCTTGATAATGCTCAATAAAAATATGTACGCGACAGTAGTAGAAGAAAATTTCCAAAAATGGTCTCGAAGTCAGATTACATTATACCAGTTACATGTGTACAGTTAAGATATTAAACAAAAGAAAATAATTTTTCTGCCTGTGATGAAGAGGGCAGTCTGTACGGTGGCGAATTTGAATCCAACATTGCGGGTGAAAACGTGATCGACGTGTAATGAGGCTGAAAAGTGCATGCGACACTTCTTAGCAAAAATTGCCTGACAGTCGCAGTCGCTTTAATAGAAGTGAAATGCAGTCTAGAGCATCTGCGTAGTTTCTATTTACGGGTCAGTTCCCAAAGTATTGGGGTGTCGGACTAATTTGACTCCGAGGCAGGTCAAGTGTTAGCATGATATAAACCATTTATTCTACTTCAAGTTATCGTTCAAGGGTGAAGAAGACAGTTCCAACAGGAAGTGGCTTTGTAAGCGTTCAAGTCAGGTACCAAGATGTGATCTCCCACATGGTAGCACCCAGATGATCGTAAAACTGGACAAACAAATACAAACAGTGAGTATTTAGGCCCACATGCGCCTCGAGAGTTTCGTGTACACACTCAAATCACACTCCGAGCTCAAACCACAAACTGTCGAAGATGATACCATGAGCTTTATGATTTGCTCACCTGTTGAACAAACCATAGATTGTTCTAAACAAAATTGAAATAATCGACGGAATCGGCCAATCACGAACAATGTTACAGGAGAGCTTCGGGCAACCCCGGCCATATTTACCATACCAGAACTTTCCCAAAAAAAATTGGCGTTTGCAAACCCGAAGTCAATCCGCAGGGTGCATTTTGATTGTCACATACATATATCTGTTTTCAGAAATACCGTCTTTCTTCGGTAAAATACTCGGTACATGAGAGCCACATCACTTACACGACAGTCAAGAGATCAAGTCAATTAAAACTAGACACATAATATAACATTTGTTAAGCGAAATTTATTAAGAAAATGGCTTTAATTTTGAAATATATATATATATATATATATATATATATATATATATATATATATATATATATATATATATCTACATATATATATGATATTGATTTTTGAAGAACTAACTAAGATCTAAATTCAATAAGGAATTATCCATTTGTGTAAGGAAACAGGAATATACACGATTAAAGCTTGACGGCAATTTACTCACATTGTAAGAAATCAAAGTAAAGAAAACAGATGATTAAGCAATAATTAAATTGTCCCATTTTTACAAATACGTATTTCAGCTGTTGTAGCAGATTTCTATATTGTGGATAATATATTAAGTTTTTACAGAATGGTGATAATTAAAACAATCGCTTCACAAAATAAATGTCACTCATACTTCAAAGTTTCCAAAACAGCATGAAACACAATGAAAGAGGTAGCATTCGGACAGGAAGAGATTTGCATATGAACATTGTGGTATAAAAAAAATAACGGAAAAATAGCTTGTTGAAATCTGTGAATTGCTTGTATGAAGTGAGGCTGAGAATGAACATACGGCAAAATCAATTGAAAACTGTCATTCTGAAAGTTTAAGATTTTCCATTTGTTTGAAATTCATGATTCGTTGGATTTGCATATAGACTGTTGACAGTCGTCTGCTCCATTTTCGTCGCTGCAGGAAAACTGGACACAACTGAGACAAGGGTCGATGTCTGGGTGCAAGCGACTGTTAACACTATAATGGTTTGTCTCGCTATTAATTATTCATAACATATGACGTCGACAAGAGAGCGGAGGCCACGGAAGACATTTGCATAGAGTTGATATGTGTAAGTGTCTCTGGTTTTGTTTGAACATCCTCACAGCTTCTTTCAGACAAACACAACGCAAGCTAGAGCAGTTCCAATCCTTCACTTATCTAAGTGACAGTTTCCACTCACCGACTTCAGCGTCAGTTGCTTGTTTTCTTTTTTCGGGTAAATTTTTTGAAAGATATAGGTGTTTTTCAATTTGATGGAACTAGTAAAGATCAAATTTCAATTAGGAATGCTCCATTGATGTACAGAAACAAAGATATACACAACCATTAGTGGCAGGAATCAGAAGATTAGCGACAAAATAATTGTCCATTTCCATCAATAAGTATTCCAAGCTACCAGATTTCCACATTATGGATACAATATTTACTTTCTTCAGAATCTTGATTAATAAAACAATCTCTCACAAAAGTTGTGCAAATAATACTACAAAGCTTTCAAAAACAGGAAGTACTGTCAAAGAGATAGCATTTAGGATAGGGAAAGATTCGTATAGCAGTATAACTTAACACAATGTGATGTATAAAAAATCAATGGAAAAGTAGCGTTTTGAAATTTATGAATAGCTTGTCATTTGTGTGAGTTGAGGCTATGATGAACGTCCCTCAAAATTGAAAAAAGTCGTGAGATAGCTGACAGCCAGAAAACCATAATCTCTCGATTTTCATCTGAAATTTGTATTTGTAATCCTTCGTCTGGCCTAAACAACTCAGGATTTGAAAAGTCTCCGTCTATTTCGTAGGCCGCGTCAGAACAGATTCTCATAGGGACATTAATTTACGGCAGGCTTTATTTTCTGTTGACAAATTACAGCGTTAACATATTTTAACTCTTAAAACCACATGTTTATCTTTTCATGTCAAAAGTTGTAATTCCGTTATTAAATATTTCACTGTGATTTGCACGACAGAAAAACATGTGTCGATATCCCCCAAACATATTTTGTAATTTAAAATCAAAATATTAGAACACTTGCTGTTCGATCAATACTTATCAGAGACATGAGTGTGCATTCAAAGTGTTGGTAGAGACTGGTCACAACAAAAGTAATTTCCAAAGTGCATATCATAAATTTATCAAGAACGTAAAATATCGCACTTCACAAACAAAATAAGCTCAAGGACAATTTTCTGCAAACGTAATCTTAATACATCGTTTTATATCTTTCGTTTAGCAAACAGTGTATAGTCTCTGCAGTCATTTAAATTACTGATATCAAAGACATGCGAACAAGTATTTAAATGGACATACATGTACAAGGTTTCTAAATTTGATTAAGTAGTTGACAGAGCTCTCAAAGATTGTTTTCATCAAAACTTTCCATGCTAAACACTGTAAATCATATTTACAAATATGCACACAGTTCCAGTCAGCAAGAGTATGATTCTAAATTAAACAATAGAAGATTAAAGTCACGGAAAAAGTGCATTCCGTATACGACCCTGTGACTGTTAAGTTTTAAATTCAGTAAATTGTTTATCCCAATCATACGGAATAAATGAACAGTTACAGAATAAGTCACATCATCGGACATTGTGCATAATACGTTGGTGACAAAGCAATTCGAACTTGAACTTGGATTAAAATTAAGTCACCAACAATAATGTTCTTACATAAACAGACTGTGCCAACAAGTTGGAAACTAGATATTTGACGATTATACTTTGGAGTGGAAGGAGAAAACGTTTACCAACAGAAACAATCACTGAAATGTCTGAAATGTCCAACTATATGTAGGTATAATTTACAAAAGTTTCCATGCTGCATGCCAATGTATATATTTTATAAATCTGAACACGTAGTCTAAGACTGAATAATTTGCTGGTCGGAAAGCCTAGATTTGTCTAGCGCGGCAGATGGATAAGATTCGTTATTAATTTAACAAAAGTAACTTCCAAAGTACACAATTTTAATATAAAAATTTCTTCACAACGGAAAGAGCTGTCAAATAAAGCGCACAGGAATACAAAACACCAAATACCACACCTTTAATCCTTGAATTACAGGGGGTTTCCCCCTATCACCTGCAGTCGTTTGACTTACGCTGGACATAGCTAAACTCATGCATTTCTTTTGGTCCATTACATGTCCCACCCACTTCAAGTTGATATCAATAAAAAGGTTGGTGGTATTGATCAATCTCATGGTGCAATCATCGTCGTGTCTGAAGAAATACAAGATTTTTTAGGGTGAGTATTACGCAGTTTTGTTACTTGTTGGTATGTCTGTCTTTTTTACAGTTGTGAGGGCTGACACAGCCTGATTGCCGCTCAAGTTTGTTCTCTTGACTTGTTTCTACAGATCAAACTGTGTTCATATAATGCATAGATAGAGAAATAGTTAAAACCCACAGGTCGTAACTCTTAATATACATTAACGCTGTTCTCTTTTATGTGTAGGGCACAGTTTCTTATTTGCTCTGTCGAATGTTACTGTTGACAACCTGATTTCAGTCCCAACAGCTACTAAAATTAATTTCTCATCGCGATAAAATTGCATTTTACGCACAATGCGTTGTATTTGTAGCACTAATCATGTCAACATGCTTCGAGTAGAAGAAGATTATATCATATTTCATGGAGTGAAAGCAATTTTCAAACTTCGAGTTAAATGTTGATGTGAACTCTCTCAACTTCCTTGATTTCGTCGATGTGTGCTTTGATATTTAAACTTAACCGTTTTTACAACGTGGAATATGCCGACTAGGGTTTAGAATACAAGCATCACACTGAATAGACAATGTTCAATGTATATTCTACGTGACGTTTCTGCTGTTTTCTTATGAAATAACCATGTAACAGGAATGATACAATAATAACACCGGTTAGCATGTGCAATCAAAGTAACACAAATCTATTGGTGATTATCAGCAAAGTCTCCATGTTCTATGCCCAATTCGCTCCGAAAAATATTAAAACATAACCACCAGTTATACGAATTCAAGTTATATTTTCACTTAAGGGAAACGAATTCATTGCTGTTGTCAGCATCGCTATAGTATAGGACAAAAGTTGTAGTTAATCTTCATGACACTACAGCAAACCGTCATGATTATCCTCGCTACTGCAAGCATTATCTCATCGTCACATATGTTGTGTTTATCTTTTATGGTAGATACGGAGACAATGCTACTGAAAGTATTACTTGTCACCTCCATGGTGTATGCAGCCTATGGCAGGTAACATCTTTGCAGTCTTGTCTATGTGTTTTTCATCTTTCTGTCGTAAGTTTCTTGTATTTAGTTTCTTCATGTTCAATTTTGTCTTTAAATAGATTTATATTTCATATCTTGACTTGTCAGAAAGTGGCTGCCAGTTAGCGATGTTGACGAGAATAAAATAAAATAAAATAAAATAATCTACATATCTGCAGAAATTTGCATTTTAGACAGTGATGAATATTTTCAAAAACAACATATATATATACATATATATATATATATATATATATATATATATATATATATATATATATATATATATATATGGGGGGAGGTGTGGGTGGGTGTGTGGATGTACTTCGCGAATTATGTCTGCCTAGACTGAATGGTAACCAATATAGAGTAGCAGTGAAGTGTTGAAGTAAACAGAGCTTGTATCGAGCACTATGCAGCATTACACATTCCTAATGTTTATTCGTTCTTTTGTCACGCAGCTCTAGGCACCATCCAGATGGTGAGTAATCATTGTAACTACAAAATCGTTTGATCTGTAAACAAACTGTAACGTTAACTTAGTAGACAGAATCGCGTTTCACAATGTTTGAACAAATACTCACAACTATGGATGAACTATTAAGAGTGTTCTCGCTGGTCTTAAAGAACGAACGGAAAAAGAGAGTCCAACATTTTAGCTCAGTCTCCTATCGACCTTTAATAACGGCATAACCTCTGCGAAATATGCGCTTCCAATTCAAAATGTTTGACTTCTCTCATCAATTCAGGTGTATATCATAGTTATTGTCCACCACCACAACTTTATAAATGACGCTCACCTTCTTACGTTGTGCAAATTCGTTTCGCTTGTAATGAAGGTTTCTTCAAAATGCCAAACGACTGTGTCTGTTCATTCCTATAATATTGAACACTACATATGTCTATTTCTCTTTCCATCATAGGATCGTTCGTTGAACACGTTGACGGAGATTGCATGTGCATGAAGTATTTATTTTACTGCCAACAACCCGATGACAGCCACCCTTACTACGCCACAGCACAGGCCGTTTGCAATTCAAAGTTTATACAGCCTGGCGGTCCTACAGGTCGACTAGCTGTTTTAAGAAATAGTTATATTGATAACAAGGTGCGCAAGTATATCACAGACAACAACTTACACGACCGGTCTTGCATCACCAAGTTCGGTTTCTGGATTGGTCTGGAAGATACTCTCAACGAAGGTGAATTCATCTGGCCTGATGGTGAAAGCCAATGTCAAGATGATTACAGCAACTGGGCTCCTCGTGAACCAAACAACAATATAAAAAAGGATAATGGTGGGCAGGACTGCGTTCAGTTATGGTAAGAACACTGTTTATCTACAGGGAGTAGAGATTGTAAACAGCAAGGCCCTGCCTGAAACCTTTTGTTAAGGTAGATTTTAATAGGACGTTGCCATGTGATAAAATACAGTTGGTGTTTCACATAAAAATAAGACTTCATAAATTAAGAGCCACATATATATGCATTGTTAATTGAAGTGGGGTTTATGGAACAGAAATGTAAATTAACAGATCAAGGCATGGTTCTATATTTCAGACTATTCTGCTTATTTCAAGAATAAGTTCACCAAGGAAGATTTTTTAAAATGTACTATCTTTGTGGTCATTTACCCCAGCAAGGCTATTTTCACCATGGGTAATTACATAACTGTTGTTTATACTGAGTATCCTTGCATAAACGATGAATCACTTATATTAAACTGTCCAATGTCAGATTTTGTGTTGCTGTTTACTACTGTGTTACTGTGAGTGGACAATGTGGGGGCCATACCCGTACGAAGATGGTCCCTTCCAGATCACATGATGCAAGCTCCAAGCTTGGAGCTTTTTCCCATGATTCAAATTACATGGGCAACTTCCTGTACTATTTTTATCGGTTTTCGTAAAAATCACGCGAGTTATAAATGGCGAAAATAGCTTTTCCGGGATAAGTGACCACAAAGCTAGCGCATATGTAAAGATCATCCTTGGTGAACTTTCCCCTTAAGTCCAGTATAGCGTCAAATAGAAAGCTTATGAGATTAAGTGTGCATCGTATATCATAGAGTCGATCCACAGCCTTCACAATAAAATCAAGCAGGCAGAAGATTAGAAAGCATTTTACATTAATGTGCCAGAAAAACACCCGATGTTGAATTCATCTCAACAAAAATAAATCTATTGTGTTTACTTATTAAACAATCTCTTCATGGAAAGCCATGGCTGTGATATGATAGAACACGCCTCGGGGACAGATAGTCGGACTATGAAATTTCTACATTTCTTTTGTGATCTTCCACTTGAAGGGGCTCATTTTATAGCTCCGAAATTCTATTCCCCCCCCCATAGGTTTAACACAGGAACCGCGGCCATGTTGAATGATAAAATGCGCATCTGTTATATTGTCAATTGTATAAGTGTGATTGACATTAATCATGATCTTATGATATAGATTCATTATGGTGACGTGCGATCACGTGTTTTGATGTAGATTCATTATATGTATATGGACTCATAGTGACATTTTAATATTTTAATATAATGAATCTCCATCATAATACAAAGACTGTTCATGACGATATAACAAATTTCCATGACGATTGGAAAAATGCACATTAAAATGTAAAGGATGCACATCACCGTATAACCAATGCTCATCATGAAATAAAAAAACGCCCATCGCAATATAACGAATTCCCATCACAATATGAGGAATGCCAGTCACAGATATGAAATACCTATAACAATTTAACTTATTTCCATCTCAATACAACAGATGTTCATCGCCTTACAACTATTGTGCATCACATTATAAGGAATGCCGCTCACAATATTATGAATACACATCACAATATAACGAATGTTAATCACAATATGATACATTCCCTCCACAATAAAACAAATTTACAACAAGACAGATTCGGCTGCTGTTCAATCATATTTTATATTTTATTATGCTTTATACTTGTATGCGCTCCTGATTATTATTATTTTTTCACCACTAACCGTAGCTTATTGACAGCCCTGGCTAAAATAGACCAATCGCTGTACGTGTTTTAATCAAGTAATGTCAAGCTTTATTTAAATAAATCTTGTTTTTCTCTTCTAAAGGTTTAGATTCGGCCATAATGGCAAATGGGACGACGAGTATTGCGACTTCAGACCAAAGGGCTTTGTCTGTGAAATACCAGGTAAATTATTACACTTGTGCGTCAGGGTCCAGTTATCTGTGGACATGTATAAGTGAGTGTTAGAGAGAGAGAGTGTGAGTGTGAGAGAGAGAGAGAGAGAGAGAGAGAGAGAGAGAGAGAGAGAGAGAGAGAGAGAGAGAGAGAGAGAGAACGGTATATGTGTGTAGCTTTATTTATTGTAGTATTGGTCAATTGTATACGTAAATAGATTACACCAACTTAAAATTGACAATTTATTCATGTTTTTCGAGGTAACGATTTACATTATCAGTGTTCCCTTACGTTGCATTAGTTGTTGAAATTCACTCAGGATGGCTACGTAGATGTCAAATTAAACGATTTCACCGACAATATGTTGCTATGGGACCTTTGAATATTATTTTATAGAACCAAATACCAAACAAAGAACCTAAGTTTTGATATTTTTTTCATCATGCAGATCCTTATTGTCACAGTGACCCAAGCGATACTCCACAATTGGTTCCATAAAAGACCCTGGAGCTAGTATCTATGGTTTCATCGCCCCTTTGACTTCACACATGGCCTGCAAAGACTCGGTGGTATATCAACACAAGACAACAATTGAATCCGACGACACGCTTAAAGAAATATGACTATGTCTTCTAAAAATTGCGATAATAGAAAATGTAATAAATGAGCTTAATGCATATGCAAAGTTTCTTAACAACCTGTGTTGTATGTATGTATGTATGTATGTATGTATGTATGTATGTACGTACTATGTATGTATGTATGTATGTATGTATGTATGTATGTATCTATGTATCTATGTTTCTGTTTCTATGTATCAATGTATCTATGTTTCTCTATGTATCTATGTATCTAAATATCTATGTATGTATGTATCTATGTACATGTATTTCCGTATGTATGTCTCCATGTATGTATCTATTTATGTATCTATATATGTATGTAATTTTGTGTTATACCTAATGTGATCAGTAAGACTAGGTCTTGAAGAAAACAATGATCGTGTACATAACCGTGATGACGATTGAGCGAACGCAATAATATCACTTCCCGTCAAAATGCCATATATAAATCCATCTCTGTATATCTTAACCTGATGTTTTCTTGATAGCCTTGTGCCCAAGCTCAAGAGTCAAACATCTTACGCCCACAGGGTACTTGGTAATGTTTGTATTTTTAAGCTTACTGAATCAGAATCTGCAAGATAGCAGTCTAGCTCTCTGGGGCATTTTAAAATATTCAATATACGGCTAGTTTTCAATCGGGTTCGAACCCACAACATACGGCAGCCAGTCGCCTAGCGTTGACGCTACAGACAGAACCGCTCGGCTAAATCTCCACTCACTAAAAGAGTGCATGGTTCAATAACTGGGCTAAGTTGTTTCATTTTCTGACTGCGTCGGACCACTCCATACGTTGTAGAGTTGGTGAAGCACTCACGCTCGTACAATAACTAGAACACATCGCACACAAACTTTATCGAAGGAATGAGTACATCGCTTACACTGGGCGAAAGACAGCCTCGGGGACGATTCTGTCCATCGGCAGAGCTATCAACCAAGGGTAGAATATACGGCTTGTTTTCAAACGGGTTCGAACTCACAACATACCGCAGCTAGTCGCCTAGCGGAGACGCAACAGACAGAACCGCTCGGCCAAATCAAGATTGCCGCCAAGATGATCACGACATGTAAAAGGCGATATCTCAGTTCAATGAGATGCTGTTAGTGTGATGTTGGTTTTCTTTGGGGTTAAGAAAGTCATTCCTTTAATCGACCATCATCCAAAGTTCAGCGATGATGCTATTGTCTGAAACAAAGTCAGACAATATCGACGAGGTAATTCCATCGTCCAGTGGCTATCAACGGAAAGTCTTACTATTTGGCTCATTGTTCGGAGAACAAATGACACATCATTTGAACATTAATAATAGGACTATAAGCAGAGCCTATGTGTTATCCTTCTACCAATCAGATCCTTCGGTAACTTTCATCCAATGACTGTGGACTATAATCTCCCGCCAAAAAAAATGTTTATCCTTTGGTGTTCTATTACATTCGGTGCATGCGCTTTGGCGCCTTTATATGTAATTGCTACAGTTGTGTTCCGGTTGGCGCCTTTTTTATCTCACGGCGTGTTCAGTAATAAAGCTTGTGTGTTCTTAGCATGAACTGGTGTCGTTCGCAGTTCTGTGTATAAGTCAGACAAGAACCTTGATCATAAAACCCCATCACGACATTTTTTGGTGCCGAGACCAGGATTAGGATGTCTGACGAGGAGCAGCAACCAACTCAAGCCGAGCAACTGGCAACGAAATTGGCCAAGTTGAAACTCAAGCGCAGGGGACAACGTGCCCAAATGACGAGGCTGTTCAACCGTGCAGAACAACTCACATCAACGTTCGCTGCAGCTGAGAACAAGACTGAAGCTTACAGGATACTCACAGCATTGAACACTCAACTGACTCAGAAATACGAATCTTTAACTAAGATCGAAGAAGATATCTTAGATAATACGGATGAAGCAAGCTACGATGCTGCGAGCCAAGAATCTGGCGACTACATGTCCGAGATATTCGAGAGAAACGACAAGATCACTGATTTCATCAAAAACAACAAACCGAACAATGTGACTGGCCCATCGGCGAACTCCGACACCGCTACTCAAGACACATCGAAGAAAACGGTCGCATTACCGAAACTACAGCTGAAAACTTTCTCAGGAAACGTACTCGAGTGGGTGAGTTTCTACGACACTTTCAAATCGTCCATCCATAATGATAAGAACCTCGAGAACATTCAAAAGTTCACATACTTACGCAGCGTTTTAACTGATGAAGCTGCCCGTACGATTAGCGGTCTCGCCTTGACAAACTCCAACTACGACCATGCTTTAGAGCTACTCATCGAACGCTACGGACAGAATCATTTATTGATAATTCATAATTGAAAGTTTCATGATCACTTTCCGTCGACGGAGGAATGTCGGGAACAAATGACACATCATTTCGAACATTATTAATAGGACTATTAAAGCAGAGGTCTATGTGTTATCCTTCTACCAATCAGATCCTTCGGTAACTTTCATCCAATGACTGTGGACATAATATCCCGCCAAAAAAAAATGTTTATCCTTTGGTGTTCTATTACATTCGGTTGATTGCGCTTTGGCGCCTTTTCTGTAATTGCTACAGTTGTGTTCCGGTTGGAGCCTTTTTTATCTCACGGCGTGTTCAGTAATAAAGCTTGTGTGTTCTTAGCATGGAACTGGTGTCGTTCGCAGTTCTGTGTGTAAGTCAGACAAGAACCTTGATCATAAAACCCCATCACGACACTCATGAAGTCTTCAACCAAGGCTTTCAAACCATACTTGACCGTGAGAAGCTTCCACGTTCCATGAGATGCTGTCAGTCTGATGTTGGTATCCTTTGGGTGTAAGAAAGTCATTACTTACATTGACCGACTTGTGCAATCCTCAGTTTTCATGAAAATCCAAAATGGCGGCCAAAATACCTGTGTCAGTGTATGAGTCACATCTCACTCAACTGAACAGCTGTAAACTGGTTTAAGTGTCTTTTGACAGACAGGTTTTAGGGATCGAGTTTTTTAGAGTTTCTTTCATCAATTTTAAAAGCAATAATTAAAATCCCTTGTGGACGTAAAACATCCAAAATGGCCATAAAATGGTTACTACAAGAAATATCGAGGCATTTTGGCAAGATCCGCCCATTATTGGACAAACCTACAACGGAAAAGATGGTTCATGCATTCATTACGTCTCAGCTTGATTATTGCAATAGTCTCCTGTATGGTGTTAATAAGACTCAGCTGGATCGCCTACAATCACTTCAAAATGCTGCGGCTCGTCTCGTCTCCCGGACTCGGAAATTCGATCACATCACACCTGTTCTCATTGATCTGCACTGGCTGCCGGTTGATGCTCGCATCAAATTCAAAATTTTGTTAACCACCTATAAAACCATTCATCGCTTCGCACCACTTTATTTAATTGATTTACTTGAAATTTACACCCCAGTCAGAGATCTCAGATCAGCTGACTCTTTGCGGTGTTGGTGCCACCTCATGGAAACTTTAATAAGGCATACGGGCAGAGAGCATTCTCTGTTTGTGCACCTGCTCTGTGGAATTCGCTGCCGGCCAGTGATTCGCAACGCCAGATCTGTGGACTGTTTTAAACGTCTTTTAAAAACTCATCTTTTTAAATCAGTTCTATTGGTGATTGAGTTTTTAGGAATCATCTTCTGTATGGTTTTTTAACTGGGACTTTTTAACTGGGTTTTTTTAACATGGATTTTTAATTTATTCTACTGCTTTCGTATCATGATTTTTTTATCACCGTCTTTTGTTTTATTTCATTTTTTTTTATAATGAATTAACTTTTTAAATTTTTATCACCGTCTTTTGTTTATTGTACGAGAATGGTACAGGTGCTGACAGATTTTGACATTGTTTATTTTCGTTTTTCTTTTATTGCTTTTGCTGGTTTTTAGTATTTGTTTGTTTCTTTTAAAATATGTAAATCGCACTGAGACGTATGTGTAGTGCGTGTAAGAAATAAATATTATATTATTATTATTTATTTCTTATATAAAGGTGCATCTCATAGACTGGTTTGGTGTCTTTGATCTGTATCCGATATCAAGGATTTCTTCTCGGTTGTTGTATGAACTGTAACATCATACCTGTATATTTAAAATGAACGCCAAAATCCAAAGATGGCCAGCATAATATCTCTTTCGCAGTGCGGTAGACAGTCTAATGGATGGCATCCGGTCCTATCTTCAAGCAAACATTATGAGCTTTGTATATAAGATGACCCAGGCCTATCAACAATAAAATTATTCAGTATTTGTACTGTACGCATCATGGCAGGAGGTGACCCCGGCCTATCCACAAATACATTTACACGCTGTACGGAAATAAACCTAGCATATCCATAATACAAATACATGTACACACTATTGAAGATGAGCCAGGCCATTCTCATTACAAATACGTCTACACACTATGGAAGATTACCCTGGCCTATCCAGAATACAAATACAGGTAGAGAATATTTGTATAGATGATTGGCCTGGGTCATCTTCCAAAGTGTATAGATGTATTTGTATTCTAGATAGGCCTGGGTCATCTTCCATACCGTGTATACGCATATGTATTGTATGTTGTATGTAGGTAGGGTCATCTTCAATACTCTATACTTGTATTTGTATTCTGCATAGGCCTGGTTAATCTTCCATAGTTTTTGCATGTATTTGTATTGAGGATAGGCCGGGGTCATCTCTATAGCGTGGACATGTATATGTGAATAGGCCGGGTCACCTTCTGCCATGATTTGTACAAATACTGAGTAATTGTATTGGGTCATCCTGGGTCATCAATTTTACATAGCTATAATATTTGCATGAAGATAGGACCGGGACACCTTCGTGTTGAAGGTTTACAGCGCTGCAGACCGTTGAATCAATAGCTAGGTACTTTGACAATCTCAATATCTCTCATGTTGATGGAATTTCTCCTGAAACCACGGCCCTGGCAACTCACAAATCTTATCTCCTACCCATCAGTGTCCATACGGTCAATAGTCAACATCCGTCGTGTCGCTAGTACCAATTGCGACCCCCTGCGTGAACTTTTCATTCACTCACACTCATTATAATACACCCGCTTAGCCTATTTAAACAGATGAGCTAGAACCGACCATTGATGCTTTCGCCGAGACGTTTTTTCACCATAGGAAGGCGACCTTGGCTGGCAAGCGGTAACATTTCTCCGCAAGGTCATTTGGAGTCATAAATTAGGTTTAATAGCGTATCTACAGAAGACGGTGTTTGTTGGACGAGAGTGATCGTTTTGATGTTGTTAAGAAGTCTGTGACAGCAGTTCAATGTTTCTGCTCTGTCATCTTCTGTATTGGCCTACTGTTACTTGTTCATATCAAAATGGAACCACACATCATATTAAATTGAGCATGATATTCCACCAACGACATCAAGCGATGACATCATTGCCATTTTGAGTTACACCGATTAAGTCAAGCTGTATGGAACTCACCTCGGTACGGTGAAAATATACTAATTATATTTAAGATAGTATGCCCTGCGGAAGTGTAAGACTTACACTTTTGCCTAATGTGTCTCTATGAAACTTTCAACCATTCTCTTACTTGCTTGGGTCTCGGTGTAAAGTTTGGTACTAGCACAGGGGCTTTCGAATAGACCATTAAAGGATGATGAAGGATAATGCTGCTAAGCTTAATTTTGTGTAGGAGCCTTATTTTCTAGTTGTCTTATCTCAAAGCTCCGAGTCGGGTTCAGTGCTGCGATCCGAAGTTAATTATGTAATATGCAGTATGAAGTGTTAACTCTCTTGGTAGACTTTGGCAGACTATATGATGATGCCTATATAGTTTAGTGTGGCACCACTGAGTAGAGAGATCAACGCAGAAATCCTGTAAGAATAGTTAACGAAGGAAGGTGGGCGCACTGCACACTGCATATATATACATAATTAACACTAAACAATCATGAATAACAGAGCAAGGAAATATAGGGCGAGAGAAGAGAACATTGGAAAAAGGCTCGTACATTAAACTAGGTTAAAGAGCATTATTATTTACTGTCTTTTAATTGGCCATTCACAAACCCTGTGGTACTAGAGAAACAAATGACTGAACAATTTCTATTGAAAAGAAGACAAAATTTTCGATGTATAAAAAACTAATACGGGGAAATTTTCCCTTACGCCAAGAGCTTCTAAAATGAGTCCCCATAGGTGGTATACCAGAAAAGTACTAAAAAATAGTGAGAGCCCGAAAATCTGTCCCCGAGACGCGTTGTACCTTTGGTTAATGTTTACAACGACAAAGAATATTCTCCGCTTTTACGATGGAGGTGAGAAAGGTTGAAATCTAGAGTGCGTTTTAAATTGTTGACACTTAAGAACGTAAAACACTGTCCGTGTCTCAGAATAGGAAGGAATTCGCCGTCGTTTTCAGTAAATTCTAATTCACACCCGTCTATCTTTGTTTTCCATACAGTGGATAAGTTGTACTTTTTGTACAAATCTTCCGCAAATACCTTCACGGATAAAATGAGGAAAGACATTGTTCGTTCGATTTCCCCAACACAGTATTTTGTAAAGACTTTCCATTTACCAATGCTATGTACGTGACTTACATAAAAATATGAAAAACATTTTGGACATCTTTCCAAGTTTCAGATTTTTCCTTTAAAATTCCTTTAGCAGCTTCGATAACTATCCTTTGCCCGTGAACTCCAAACAGAACTAAACAAAGTTCATATTGAATACCCCAAAAACAAATATTCTGGTAATTTGAGACTGACCTCTGCCCCCCCCCCCTCCGGGTCCATGGTTGCTACAGTACAAAAAAGTTGCGACCCGCTTCCATCAATCTTGTTTCGCAGAGGGGAAAGTTGATCCTATGCAGATGACCTTAGGTTTATCACACTGTGTTTACTCTACCGAGCATTGATGTCTTAAGGATTTAGTTACAAGCAGCATATCCAACACAAGACTGCGTTATTTTAACTGGAGTGACTGTTGGGCTTTCGTAAAAGTGTCAACAACACGAATTTTGAAGAAATTTCAGCCTCGTCAGCTAAACTGGCTACAGTTATTTGGAAAGGGGAAACAAGAGAACACACTACGGTAAGTGAATGTGTGTTGCAAGCAAAGCATGGACATCATCATTAATGACTTGCAATCTACTGCATCAAATTCATTAAGGGCAACTCTCTGAGAATAATGTTTCGACTTTGTGATGGAATGTTGTTCAAGATCTAGATTAGCCATTTGAGATGTCTAGCTTTAAGGTAGACTGTTTCTTGGGGATAATATTTAGCTACAAAATTATTACTTGTCTATCGGTTGTTGGGCTTATTTAAAATCTCGTGCAGTAACGAATTTTTTCAGTCTCAGTTTCCTAAAAAAACATGATTTTATAAACCTTTGATATACACAGGGCTGGCGGCCATTATGAATTTCAAATGACAGTAAATGTCGGGTAATTAGTTTCGCTACACTTTGCTCGATGACAAATGATTTAGGTTTTTTTGATTTGTTAAGAATATGGTTGCAGGTTTTCTTACGGACAATTTGCTAAAATGTTCAGGTATTTCTGTTTCATGGCACGTGCTGCCTTAACTTCTTGGCGTTGCTATAGTAATCACCAAAAGGTCAACGATAATGCAATTGTCTGAAACAAAGTCAGATGATATCGATGAGGTAATTCCATCGTCCAGTCTTAGTATTTTGGCTCATGAACTCTCTTCAACCAAGGCCTTGAAATCATGCTTGACCGTGAGAAGCTTCCACGTTTCAAAGACACTGGAGACATCAGTAGTCCATGGACACACTCTGTGCATGTCACAGAGGTCACTATACTTGGCAAAGGCTATAAACTACAATCTACGCCCATAAAAAGAGTACTGTTCACACGCTTCGAGTTAGTCGCTTACTTACTTGGATAAAGTGTATAGCAATTTAAACTCCTTCACCATATCTTGTGCAAGAACCATGGTCTTTGCAAAAGAGGGTCTAGATCAGACAATCCTCCTTTCTCATGTGATAGCAGTAACGACACGTCAAACCATTTATTTTGCTCGAGTAAATTCTATAACACCTTCTGGCACCACTTCTATAGTTTCTACAAATAGTATCTTGTTCTTTGTAGACCTAGTCTTCATAATGTACACCTTGGAGACACAAGTGCTTTAAAGTTTATTTTATAGCTTACTTTTGATGCCTGCATCAAGTGACGTAAATTAGCATAACATTTGCATATTAAATGTTTGAGATATTTTGGCTATTTTTTGCTATTACCGTTTGTCCGATATCTGTTTTATTTGTTTTGTCATTTCCAGAGGATGACCTCACTCAGTGTAGCACAATCGATGGTAAAATTTCTATATGCATATACTTTGGTTTAATTTTCTAATTTGACGTCGATACATTGAACCTATGATGTTACCGTTGTACCTACGGTATTACGCCTTTAAAGTTTATAAAGTTTGCTATTGTGATAGTTGTCCATATCAAGTTTAGTAAAAAAAGATATGAAATTTAAATAATCTAATTTTTAGAATTTTTTCTCATACTTTGATCCACACTATTATTTTTTGTGAAACCGTGCACCCCACAGTAATCAAATCTGGTTTTTAACTTCAAACCAGTTACCTCATTTAGTTTGCTTCAATAGATGTTCAAATTTGAGCATGCAAATACTCAGGGCTTATTTTCTTACAGTTTTTTTTTTCAAGAAAATGTCTTTCCTTATACAACATGTATTAAGCTTGTTAGGAATACATTCGTTAATATTCCCACCTTACTATTTTACATTAAAATCTTGAAAGTTGTTCATTATCTCAGTGTAAATTTGATTACCCTGTTATATACAAACCCAATCAGTATGTACTATAATATAATTATATTATGTTAGAGAATGCTTATCCGGAGACCAGTACTTGTATCCATGGATACAGTGATTCTATTAGTGATTCTAATATTGTAAGCTATAGCTGTATGTAATATTTCAACCTATCTGCCATAAGGGAGGGTTCAGTTATTACGGCCGGGAGTGGGCCTGCAAAATTCAGGGGTCACCTTAAATTTGAAAACTGCAAACGAGGGTCATGTATTTTCTAAACAGCTCAGAGGGGGTCACTTAATTTTCATTAATATCAATCCCGTCAAAAAGCAGTTTCAGTGTTCAAAAATATTCTGGGAGATGAAAATAATTCGCTGCATTCTCTGAAGTCATTTAACTGTAAATCTGAACAAAAGTACAATTACGTGTATCTGTCACATGAACATCTTGACTAGGCAACTCTGAGGTTTGTCTTACTGTAAATCGAGCTCACTGAGGGCAATGAACAATTCCTACTACTTACATATTAGAGATATAGCAAGTTTTGTCAGGGAAATTATTTAACAGTTACCTGTAGACTACTAGTACCATGAAAAGTGAAATTATATTTTTAGGTGAAATTCTAATATCATAATTGTTGTCAACATCTGAACTTTCAAATACCCTATTGAATCAAGTACATTTGTATCAATCATCAAACACCTTTAAAGCACAAATTAATTTAGTCAAGCCTTGTAAAAAAAATATTCATAGTTTTCTCTTAGACTCCAATGTATTGTGAATTAACATTTTGGTGAAATTCCGAAATCCAATTTCTTGCACACATATCCATTTGTAACCACCCTAGTCTAATCAAGTACATTAATATTAATAATCAAGAGTACATAAACACATAGATTTACCTATTTTTGTATTTGAAAAAAATTATTCATAGCTTCCTCATAGACTCCCATGTATAGTGGATGGACATTTTCAGTGAAATTCCAAAATCAGATTTCTTGTACGTACAAATAATATGCAGCTTTAATCATCATATTCTAATCAAGTACAATTATGTTACAATTATTCCACGTCTGTATATGCACAAGTATAGCAAGTTTTTCATTGGAAAAAATTATTCACAATTTTATCATAGACTCCCATGTATAGTTGATGAACATTTTTGGTGAAATTCTAAAGTCAAATTTTTTGTCCACATACCAGTTGTAACAACCCTACTCCAATCAAGTACTTTTATGTCAATAATCAAATATCTATAAATGCATAGATATAGTTTTGTATTGATAAAGTTTTACATAGTTTTCTCATAGACTACCATTTATAGTGAATCAACATTACCAACAGCTGATTATCAATTAAATCCTAATATTAAAATTTTGTACACACACGCTTGTACGAAAACATTGCGATCCACCTGTAATTTCTGTCCAATCCCCTTGAGGGGTAATTTCAAAATTAAAGCGAGTCAGAAGGGGAAATTTGAACATTAACACCTTGTGAGTTTGTAGGGAGGGTCATTTGAAAAAATCTGAGAATCTTATTTTTGAGAATATGCCCCTCAAGAGGTGTATGTGTGTGGAACTGTACTCAAGCAATGTGTGTGTGTGTTGGGGGGGGGGGGTCATGAAATTTTTGTCATCTTAAAAGGGGGTCATCATTTTTTTGGTGCAATGAGTGGGAGGGTTTCACTTATTTTGACTGATGCGCAGGAAGATTTTGCCGGCCCACCCCGACCATAATAACTGAGTGTTCCCTAAAGAATCATTAGCAATTGACATGAATGACAAGAAATATCACATACGTTTCGCATATTTCCAGTGTTTCCCAGGCTAATTGTCTGTCTTGCCAGTTTTAACAAATTCAGACCCACTCCTTTATTTCTTAACAGAGCTGGTGCTTCAGTTTGTGGCATTAGAAAAATTAGAAGAGGACTGTCTTGAGGCGACATCAACTTTTAATCAACAACTGAAGGTCGGAACAGATGAAGTGCCCCTTGTGACAATGGCAACGCGTGTGTTTTCTCTCTTGATCGCATGTGTTGCGATTTTTCTCCAAGTGAAATACTGTCTGTCATATATGAAGCACGACTACATAGACTGTGGGGATATCCCTTGTACTTGTTTTGACGAATACTACGTGGACTTGTCGGGAACAGACGGAAACTCGTCAGCCAATGGCACCGCTGGCGATTGGGTGCCAAAGGACACCAATATTGAGTGCAGGAGTAAAAATCTTACAGATATACCAACACGTATGTTATCAAATGTTACTGATCTCAGGCTGTCTCACAATAGAATCACGCATTTTCAGGGGAAACAACTGCAAAATTTATCTAGCTTGGTTTACCTTGACCTTGGATACAACGATATATCACGAATCGAAAAGGAGGCCTTCTGGGGTCTCTCAAGATTAACAATTCTTCTAATGAACCACAATAGTCTCTCTGAATTACCAAACGGGGTATTTAGTCATCTAATTGAATTAAACTATCTTCACTTGGGTTTTAACAATCTGAAACGTATTCCAGAGCTGAAGGGACAAATGTCTCTTGCCTCCTTGTCAATAAATCACAATGAAATCGAAGTAGTGAGTGTCAACGATCTACCTGAAGCTCTCGAAATAGGCTCTATAATACTCCGAGGAAATAAAATCCGTCATTTTCCTGTTTCCCTGGCCTCGTTTATTGAGGAACGCATCGCCACATACGGATACCTGGCAGTTGTTGGGAACCCATGGGTGTGTGACTGTCAGATGGCTGACTTGAAGAGAGTGTGGACTTCACATCCACGTTTCCTCGCCGACTCCTTTTACTGTGATCGACCTGAAAGATTAAAAGGCAAAAATCTATGGAATATTCCCTTCAGTGAATTGGTCTGTGATAACAGCACCCACAACACGCCAGTCGACGGTCATGAGATTGAAATGGATGCCTCCTATAGTAAAGGACAGCTTATCGGTACTGGCATTGGCTGCTTTGTTTTTGGAGTCATAGCGTCGTTGATGGCGTATTTTGTTTTGATCTTTGTTAGGAAAGTTAGAGGGCGCCAAACTGCTGAAGATAGTCCTATCGTGGGAATGGAAGACATCTCTGAATAATTACAAGTGTCAATCGCTGTGTCGTGGAGATTAATCGCTATATGATAACCTTTTTTTAATTTGACAAACTTGAACATTGATAATATCAAACCTTTCTGATTTTATTAACATTGGAAAACCCTTCCTAGGCATAATACAATGTAGAGGCTTACAGTGCCTGCATGGACTGAGTATCGTATATTTTTCTTTTTTCACGTACTGTATGAGATCAAATGAACGTGTGCTAATTTGCATTGTAGTCAATGTTTGTATATCTTCCTTAGTCCATTATTTCCTTCAAATATTTCAATTTTTGAAACAGTTAACATATATCTCATCATCATAAGGGAATAGAATTTCTTAGAATTATTTTCACAACCACTTATGTCATGTTTTTCAGTTCTGGTAAGTTTGACCACGTGAATGATCTGTCTATTGTTTAATATTGTTTCTCTATAATCATTATGTTTAAATTCATTGTTAGTAACCTTTTCTTTTGTTCTTAAATTTGCTGTATTACCACCGTTGACATTTGTATATCAGCTCTTTCATTTTAATATTAACAGACACTCTTTTATTTTCATTGTTGTCATATTTTTACAATGTAGAATAAATTTTTATCCTGATATCGTTGTAGGCATAATATGATCCGCAGCCGCAAGGTGCTGTTTCCATGATATGTACGTCTGCTATTGAAGCACAAGGCGTATCTTTCGACAAAAGTAGTGTTGACAGAATGTCCGAATCAAAAACCGAGTCCCTTTCCTTTCTCGACAACGTATCTTCTATTTTGAGAGAATTTCCCGGCAAGTAGAATGCACATCGGAGGCAGATATACAGGCTCTCATATTTATTTCAAATATTTCTTCTGTCCTATCACTTTCGGTGGCTTCTTTCAAGCTCTGGGTGCAAGAAAATGTTTCACCGTCTTAGTTTTTGTGAAAATCGAAATAGTATTTTTCGCTTCAGAGTTAACACTGGGTTGGCCATCATTTTGAATTTCAGGTATCGTGTAAAAGTTGAGTAAATTGATTCCCTAGCACAAACCTGTGCACTGTGATCCGATCCCCATCTTTATTTAAGATATTTGCAGGAGAATGGTTAAATGTTTCAAGGGGACATTTTAGGTGACAGTTCACGTCGATCACTTTCGATGTGCATACCACCTTAAAACACTGAAAAAGGCTACTGAGGTTGTCCCTCGTTTTCTTAAGTTTTTTCTTGTAGAATGCCCATCGAGATCCTAAAATTTCCGTTGGACATAGATATTATGTACTGCAAGTTGATTTTTTTAAGAACAATGTGAAAACAGATTATTGATCATTTCACGAAGGAGAATTTTAACCCGAGCAAGGTGACCTGTGATGTGTCTCTCGAACTCGGCCGAAAATCACACGAAATGAGCATTTTGTAAGTAGATGAAGTAACGAGTATGAATATTCGTGTGATTTTCGACCGAGTTCGGAAGACACCTCGCCAAAACATAAAGCGTGATTCCAGTCACCCCGAATGGGTAGGCGGCGCTAACGTCAGTGAATTAGAGGTGCCCAACGTTCAGTGCAAGGTGACCGGAACGTTGTTCACACTTATGTTTCGGCGAGGTATCCGTCGACTTCGGCCGAAAATCACGCGAAACAAGCGTTTTCGAAGCAAATTAAGTATGAGATATGGCTTTAAGAATGACAGGGAATGATCGACGGCTACATGAGAGACGAACTTGCTAAATTTTCACAGTAAAATCGAACGTTGAGGATGACACGGCATATATAGCCATTGGTTTCCTGACTTTCTTAAGTTCTCAGGCATATGTACACACACTCTAAGGGAGCGTTGAGTCACCCCGGTGGTTATTTTTAGCCCCGGCGATTTTTTTCTGGATCCTCACAAATATTTAAAATAATTTTGAAACAATCGGCGAGCTGTACTGATGCGCAAGAAGAATTTGCCGGCCCACCCCGGCCATAATAACTGCACGCTCCCTAAGGCATGTGAACACACGTTCTATGGGACACGTAGGCGACGAGCAGAATTTTAGAAAACAGGCGACTGCGCCCTGGGCTTCCTTTAGTCTACCTCTTGGACTAATTAGCTCTGAGCCGTTCCTTTCTGCTATCTTCCCGCTTTCTGGTTGCCCGAAGAATCAGATCGACAGCAACGTTCGATCTCTCCAAGTTCTCATCCCAGACATGTCTCATTTGAGCAACCCTTTTTACGTCGCATTCTAAATACTACTGACTGACAATGGGTCATTCATTTAAGACCCCGTGTCTTTTGTTTGAACCGCATCCGGGCCTTCAAAATGAGTCCCTATGGGCTTGCATTCCAGCGCAACACCGTCGCCTTCCCGAATGCTCTCTCCCGAAATCGAAACAAATTACCCAACATTTTAAATTCAAGATGGCCGCCATTCCTGTGTTAACTCAATGAAAGAAATATAAAATTTCGAATTTTCGAAAAACTAAAAAAGACCTTCAAGTTTTTCATTCTCCAGAAGCTTTAAAATTAGTCCCTACCAATGGTTGATCAGAAGAAATTGTAGAAATCTTAAAGTCTGACTTTTTGTCCGAGAGGCGAATTCTACCTTAAAACTTGTATGGTATAAGAAAAAGTTTCACTGTCATAGTTTTTGAAGCTGAAAATTGTATTTTTCGTCATAGATTTGACACAAGGATGGCAGCTTTTTTGAATTTCATATATCAGAAGGAAGAGGGAAGTAAAACGTATCCGTGTCACAGTACGGAAAGAACAAAATGTTCCCTCATTCGCGAACTGTTTGCATTTTAAGGTACAACGCGCCTCGGGGACAGATACTCGTTCTCGCAAACTTTTTTATTCTTTTCTTATCTGCCACATATGTTGGGGTCCATTTTGAAGCAAATTGCACAAAAAAAAGTTTCACTGTCTTGGTTTTTTTGTAAAACGAAAATTTATTTTTCTCCATTGAGTTAACACAGGGATAGCGGCCATTTTGAATTTCAAATATCGGTAAATCATGGATTATTTGTTTCTCTAGTACCAAAATTTGGACGGTGACCCCAATTTTTATTCTTGATTTTGAAAGTGAATGGTTGAAAGATTCTTTAAGGAAAATTTTAACGAAAGTTTTAAGTCTTTTACTTTCGAGGTGCATACTAACTTATTGTACATAAGCAGCTGATAGGACCGTCACGATCTCTTGCCGGTTAGTTTCTGAACAGAACTAAGATCAACCCGATCGTGAATACCTAAGTAAACAAATATTCCGGTAATTTTAGTGACAAAGCTGAGCCGGCTACGGTACGAACAAGTTGTGACGTAGTACCGTCGCAAATATCTTGACCTTCGCTTAAGGGTTTCACTGAGGATGCTCAAAACTGATTGTTGCGAACACCGATCGTCATAATTAGTCAAGGTTTCACTTTATTATAGGTGTATAAATAGAGCGTATTGTTGTATATTTGTAAAGTAGCGCGCGAGTATAATTGAAGTTTATGGCTTCACTCACAAAACAGAAGCCCGGCCCAAGTTACAGCTTCATGACGTCGCTTCTGTCACAGAATGAATTTCTTTTCTCATGAACGATTGTGTCTGCTTTCTTACGTAAGCTGCATTGACTCGAAAGGTCATACTCATTGTGTTGGGACGGCTACACCAAATAGTGTTACAAAGAAGTACTGACTCTGAACAGAATCCCTTCAACCACCCTGAATGTAACGTCTTTAGATTCAGCAAACTTATGTAATGACGGTGCTGTTATCACCACCTGGTGACGTTGTCTCGTTGAAACATCACGCGGATTCACCTGGGATACAACGTGTCGTACCGGACGGTGTCGTACCGTGACAGTACCATCAATCTTTGTTTCGCAGAGTGAGAAAGTTGACCCAACGAAGGTGATTTTTGCTTTACTACGATGACTGACTTTAATCCACCAGGCCTTGATGTATCTCGCATTTAGTACGTCCAACAACAAGAGTTCAAGACAGAACTACTCCTCGTCCGCTAAACTGGTTACAATTGTCTAGAAAAGGGAAATTGAAAAACACAATACGGTAAGTAGATGCTTGTTGTAAACCAGCTACAGCAAGATTAAATTGTAGGCATCGTCAATGACCTACAAACTGCTACAGCAAATTCTTTCAGGCCAAATGTCCCAAAAATAAAGTTTCGACACTATGGTAGAACATTAAATCAAGACTAGCCATTTGATCTTTTTGCCATTTCTGTACAATCGGCTTAAGTTCAGTGGCAGTGTTATTCTTTCAAACGGACTCAGTCAATCAATGAAGTATGTTCGTCGTCCAGCCTCTGTCAAATTTCAGCTCGAGTTACTTGATCCTTTTTAGCTCACGTGTTCACACACATGAGCTAATATCGCAGCTCTGTCTGTCCGTCTGTCTGTCCGTCTGTCTATCTGTCTGTCTGTCTGTGGGCTCGATATCTCAAAAAACGACTTATAAGATAAGAATCAAATCGGGTACACAGATTCTGTTTTAGAATGCCAAAAACTGATTACATATTGGTTGGTGTGGCTTGCATATTTCATGCTCGTTTGCATAATTTATGATTTTAGAGAAAAAAAAAACTGACGTAGGTTGAGAACGGCTGCACGGAATTGTATGAGATTTGCAACTTATTTTGATCACACAAGGGTTTGTCCGCCATGAAAAGGTATAAAGGTGTGACATGAAAATTAATTGCTAACTCTCATATTTGATGAACTTTCCTAATTAGGGATATATATCTTAATTCACTCAATCAAAATTGATGAAACTTGGTATGTATATTGGAGATACTATGAGACGCCCTTCTCAATCCCTGGTTCTCGCATTAGTGGATGTGTGAAGAGTGCCCATTAACAGTTTGTCATTCTTTTGTTTTCCATTGAAATTTTTATCAAGTAATACTATTTTTTGTTAGATAAATCTGATAATTGAGTGGGGGCTTTAGATCACTGAAAGTCACTAACCATTTTTACTTCAGTCAGATTAATATTCATTGGAAATCATTTAAAGGGAAACTCCCTAACACAGTCATTTTCGGTAATAGTCCCCTCCTTTGAAAGACGAAACGATGCCTATACAGAAAATTATGTCGATCTTGTGTACAGTGTACAAAATGCACGTCAATTTAGGACTTAGGTTACAAGAAACTGCAGTTGTTCGAGGTAACTGTTTGTATGTCACAAGACATTGACAGACTTTTCAAAACTCATCTCAGGAAACATGAAATCCTATGAAATTGATATTCTGTCTGGACAATCTGACTAAATTGATTTCAAATCCAGAAAGAGTCAACATGATAAACAGGTGACAAACTCTTTAATATCTAAGTTGTTTGTCGTACTTGTAAAATGTCAAAATGTTCTTAGTGTTCTTTACATTGCTCATGCAGAGGGCTGATGAGGAGCATGTCGGAAGCTTATGGCAAATTACTTTACAGAAGCTTATCGTTCTTATTTAATTATATCCAAACGACCAATCAGGTTTACAATAGCCGTGGTTTCAGACTCCTTAAGTTGCTGCAAATAATGACAATCTACCAATAAGTCATAATCTTTCGCTACACATTGTCAGGATTCTGGTTAACTCTGTGAGTGCGATGCATTATTCAAAATCATATTATAGTGTCCACAAACTTATGTTAATTACAGTGGACTAGTGGTTAGGGTAACGGACTCCATTTATCGGAGGATGGGGAGTTCGAGACCCGGTTCAAGTCCCGGTAGATCCATAGTAGCGAATTCACTGTCGGAGGACAGGATGGGTACCTCATCCTGTAAATGAGCTATCAAAACCGAGTGTTATACCGTAGATGGGTGTGATTTGTTGCTATTATATTAAAACAATAAATTGGAATTCTGGAATGGAACGTCAAAAAAGGATTGTTGCTCAAGCCGAAATCTCGCGCGTGTGCAAACCATGGTATATGTCACGAATATGCAACGGTTCTTTTCACATCCCGACCAATCCGATCGCTGTATTTCTACCATCAATATACTGGTATGATATAGAATGTATTATATCATACCGGTATATTTATGGCGCAAATACAACTACTTGATTGGTCGAGACGTGAAATGAACAGTGGTATATGCGCGATATACCATATTTGGCACACGCACAAACTCTCGGCAAGTGCAAAACTCAATTTTTGACGTTCCTATCCACAATCTCAATATACTGTATGATATCAGAGCAATAAAACACACCCAGCGACAGTATACCGCTCGATTTTGACCAGTCAACTTAGCACACGCGCTCGCTATCGCTCGTGTATATATATCGTGATCTGGTCAAAATCGCATGATATAGCGTCGCTAGGCGTGCTTTATTGCTTCAATATTTAATATGTGTACTCTCTCACTCACTCACTCTCTCTCTCTCTCCTCTCTCTCTCTCTCTCTCTCTCTCTCTCTCTCTCTCTGTACGATGTCATACGACTAATTAATTCCGATCTGCCCCTTGATTTTGTAATAGAACTGGTCTTTCAGCTTGTGGATTTAGAAGAATTAGCAGGGGATTGTCTTGAGGGCGCCACCAACTTACACTCAACAAGTTTGAACACTGAAGTGATTTTTAAGTGCCTCTCGTTACAATGGCAACGCGTGTGATGTATCTCTTGATCGCATGTGTTGCGTTTTTTCTCCAAGTTCAATACTGTTTGACATATATGAAGCACGACTATATAGACTGCGGGGATATCCCTTGCACTTGTTTTGACCAATACTATGTGGTGTTGTCGGGAACCGACGGAAACTCGTCAGCAAATGCCAGCGCTGGTAATTTGCTGCCGAAGGACACTAATGTTGACTGCAGGAGTAAAAGTCTGACGGAGATACCCACACATTTGCTATCCAACGTATCTGATCTCAGGCTGTCTCATAATCTAATCACGCATTTGCAGGGGAGACAACTGCAAAATTTATCTAGCTTGGTTTACCTTGACCTTGGGTACAACGATATATCGCAAATTGAAAGGGAAGCCTTTTTAGGTCTCTCGAGGTTAACAATTCTTCTGATGAACCACAATAGTCTCTCCGAATTACCAAATGGGTTGTTCAGTCATGTAATTGAATTGAGCTTTCTTCACTTGGGTTTTAACAATCTAAAACGCATTCCAGAGCTGAACGGACCAGCTTCCCTGATCTACTTATCAATTCACCACAATGAAATCGAAGAGGTAAGTGTCGACGATCTTCCTAAAGATATGGAACTTCGATCTTTAGCACTAAGAGAAAATAAAATCCGCCATTTTCCAGTTTCCCTGGCCTCGTTTATTGAGGAACGCATCGCAACATACGGATATCTGACAGTTGTTGGGAACCCATGGGTATGTGACTGTCAGATGGCTGACTTGAAGAGAGTGTGGGCTTCACACCCACGTTTCCTCGCCGACTCCTTTTACTGTGATCGACCAGAAAGATTAAAAGGGAAAAATTTATGGAATATTCCCCTCAGTGAATTAGTCTGTGATAACACCACCGACACCACGGCAGAAGACGGATATGAGATCGAAATGGATACCTCGTACAGTGAAGGACAGCTCATCGGTACTGGCATCGGCTGTTTACTTGTTGGAGTCATATCGTCGTTGATGGCGTATTTTGTTTGGATTTTTATTAGAAAGGCAAGGCAGCCCCCAACAGCCGAAGATTGTCCGTTAGTGTAAATGGAAGACAGGCCTGATCATTTTGAAGTTTCACAGCCTTCGTCGCAAAGTTCACTCGTTGCTTGATAATGTTGTTAAATTTTGGAAAAGTCATCATTGAGAATGAACCAGTTTTCTGGCGTTGATAAATCTTTTCCCGACAATGATCGACATGTCACAGATAATATGATGTACAAAGTCTACAATGTCTGCCGTGGCGGAGTATTCTTTTGTTTGTTTTTTTTTCTTCTCTCAGCGAACAAGCAACGTTTAGTATTTGAAATGTAACCACGTATATCTTTCTCAGTCCCTTAATCTTACAAATATGTTGATAATTAAGCTTTAATTTAGTTTATATTTATTTCTAATCATTCGCCTGCTGTCCCTCCTCAAAATGTCATAATCTTCCAAATTGGCGCACAGAATAGTAATATTTCACGCTCAAAATACATTAGCGTTCTGGGACGCGAGTGATCAAGCTGACGTTTCTTTGTTTGGACTCTAACAATGCTGGCGCCACGAAATACCAGCACAGTATCGACAACATGATCTCGCTCATTTAGACATTTGAAAGAATTATCCAGTAACTTATTTTTCTCATGGAGTCTGCGTACTACCCACATGTTCTATTTTGTTTCAACCAATCGTAATATTGAGCCGTTACCATCATTTTAATTTATTCATGGCGTGGGTTTGAAACAAAAGAATTGTAGCAAGCCACGCCGATGATTGGCATGTGATAATTTCTACTTTTGTAATCTTTTCTAATATCGGTAAATCAAAGTATTGTCTTATTATATTTTTTATGGCGTCGGCATCCGACATAGCCAAGATACTGTATAAATAGACACACTAACTCAGAGGAAAAACTAGAACTCAAGGACCGATAACCGCGGTCACTCTCTTGTGGAGTGACCGAGACAGGACATTCACTCAGAAACCAGAACTTTGACCGAAATGAGAACTTTGGACCACGTGCACGATCACTCTCTAGTGGCGTGACCGAAACCAGGAACTAGGACCAACTAAGACTCATGTATCAGCGGCTGGGCCGGTGGGTCCTGTTATGGTTCCGTATTCAATAAATAAGTTCCAGTTATACATCAGCACTCGTCGTCAGATCCACCTTCTTTCCTTTATGTTATGACACAAATGTAAATAATAAATAATATAGTGTATCATTGCATGGATAAGTTCCAGTGGTGAGCGATGCGCTCTAATTATACGCATGAATGTACTGTGGTGCGTACATACACAAATTAAAATGATTAATTCAGGCTATGATATAGCCGGGTTTGCGGGGATGAATAGAAGTGTGTTTGACTTTGATTCGTTAGAGATGAATCTCGCCAGAAAGAATAACAAATACGTGTAAACACAGGATATTAGGAAGAAACTGACATAATGGCAATCTTTATTGTTCATGGAAATAAGCAGGCTATCTCGACAGAACATGATATTTCTCAACAAAACTTTCGAATTTTCTAGGATATTTACTTCAAACATTTAACATATTCAAAAAACTAAATATTATATGGACATACTGCGTGAACAGTAATAAGATTAGCTTTGCTTCCTTTTTGTTCATTATATATAATGTTCACCTATTTCCGGTGAAACAAATTCAATTCAATAAAGAAATAAAGATAATATTTACAGTAAATGACTTGTCAAATGAGAAGATAAGTAAATTGGTGTACATATGACAAAGTGAGCACAACATTTTGATGTAAATTTCATGGACAGATTTACACCTGTGAGCACACCCATTCTAACAGTCCTTGACATTGACTTTCACCTACTTTCCACTAACAGACGATGCCGTCCAGACTAGCCTATTTGAGGCTAATTGTGGATTAAAGGTATACAGTCACCTGTAATCTAAATATGCCCATATATTGTCAAAGGGGCGTTCCTTGGTATTCAAAATGCCCATGTGGGGGCGCTGTTTTTAAAAAGCGGCCACCCGCTTGAAATCTGTGATTGGTTAGATTTCCTCTTTCCATGGTAACTGTGGCAAAATTGGAACAGGTGACATTATACCTTTAAACAGCAGCGTGGTAGGGTCAAACAGGTAAGTTCTATGATAGTTGAAATTGTTACAACTTCAGATACCCAGAAACCCATGCGAGTGTCATCAGCGTCTTTATTGTAGAAAGTCATATATGTTCTTGGTGAGTTTTGATCACATCTGGAAACATCACGAAAGACAATCACGACATCGAAATATAAGTTGAGTCCTGAAGTAGGTGTGCATGGAAACGGTGATTGGTTGTCAAATCACAGGCCTTGTAACGTGTTACTTCAGATTGTACGATAACATTTGCCATTCCGTTGAAAGATGGTCGTATACCCTGACGCATATTGCACTGTGCATATGAATGTCACCTTAGCGAAGGAAACTTTCCGATGATAAGCTATGCCATCTTTCCTCTTTCTGATCTCTCCATTGTTTTGTCGTTATCTGTTCTGTTTCCTTCGTCCAATATCACTCTATCAGCACGTCTGTAAATTTCTTTAATTCCGGGTCGTTTAAAGTTCCATTAGCTGTATCTTCTTGCGATTTTTCTGTTAGTTTTGATTGAAATGATCACTGACTCATGTTGAATAGCGTGTCAAATAACAGAGAATCTCATATCATTCGGAAACATTACGTGCCCTACAACTAAATATTTGTGATTTTACAACGAAAATTTCAATTTTTGTCCGGACAGAAATACAAACTCTGTTGACACGCGGATTGCAACGTAGGCATTCTTCTGCACCTGCGCGAGCCATTTACAGCAATTTCAAAATAAATATTCATTACTTATGCCCGGCACTTACGTCGTAGTCCATTGTCCGAGCACGTTGTGTAGCCAGATGTCTGGCAATCCACGACGCAATGTTGTTTTGATCCCGCAATAAACGTGAACTTGTACATCTGGCGTGATCGCGGCGTCACCATATCTGCGTTCTCCCCTGCACGCTGGGCATGCCAGACGTCAACAAAACGAGCTTGGAAGGGCAAACACGTTTGAACAAAAATTAGCAGTTTTATGTGGCTATAACATCACTAATCATGTTTGTTTCTTCGTAAAACAACATTTTGCAACAAATATGAGCCTCCAACATGGAATTTTCCGAGGTGGTCAAAAGTTACAAATAATGGCCCTTTAAGTAGTATTCGCTGCGAAAGTGAACGACTTAAAATTTTGCTCAAACTTTCCTAAACGAATAATTCAGTCATTCTAATAATTTTCTCGCCTGATCAGTAATAAAAACCATAGGTCACCTCGCAAAGTTTGGTACTAGAGAAACAAATGACCGAACATAACCGATATTTGAGATCCAATAAGGTCGCTATCCCTGGGTTAAATCTATGTGGAAAATAAAATTGTCGAATTTCGAGAAACTGAGATGTTGAAAATTTTTCTCAGACTTGGGGCTTTAAAATGAACCCCTACAAGTGATGGATCAGAAAAGAATGGTAAAAGTTTGCGAGTCCGAATATATATCCCCGAGGCCAATTCTATTCTAATCAAATTGTAACTTTCTGTTTTCTAAATAGTCTCCATCACATTGCTGTCTTTGCTACGATTGATGAATTGATATTTATAGCTTCAGTCAAATTCTTGCAAAGCTACACCCACCATACAACGATATAGAAAGGTATCGTCTTTGAATTATCCAATAACGTATAGGCCTACACATACTTTACTATTTACTATTTACAGTTAAGGTGGTGCACGTCTCGAAATTGAAATATAAAAACTTTTTCACAAACTTTCCTGAAGGAAACTTAAGATGATGCAATAAGTCCCTTTCGAAGTCATGAATAAAAGGGGTCACCACGCAAAATGTTGTACTATAGAAACAAATTAGCCAGTACTTACAGACACTTGAAATTCAAAATGGTCGCTATCCTTGTGTTACATGTAGCTCTCCGAGAACAAATAGAATTTTCGATTGTAACGAAAACAAGCCGTTGAAAATTTATTTACCATGAGCTTCAAGATGAGCCTCCAAAATTTACAGTGTAAAAGTTTGAAAGTTCCGAATATCTGTCTCTGAGAGATCGAGCAGCTGCACTCTAACTGAGCATCTTGTCTATAGCACACAAATGAAAGGTGTTTCGATTGTAGTGCTGTGTTCTCCTTCGGAGAGCTGAATTTAAGATTTCAAAGGGACAGGCTGCATATCAGTTTTATTTCAAAACAGGCTGATCAACTTGAAAAAACTTTCAGAGGAAAACAAAAGATCCACATTATGAAAATAGTCAATATCAGGAAAATCTAATGCAAGAACCATAGATTAGGGACTTTCAATTTCAGTTAAAATGCACCTCGTGGACAGATATTCGGACCCTCAAATGTTTACAATATTTTTTTGGTCTCATATCGTAAATAAAGCTTTCATTTTTCATTTTGAGTGATTCATTCCTTTAGTGCCGAATTTTGCAGAGTGCCCCAAATTTGTAGTCTAGATTTAGAAAGAAAATAGTTTAAAGTTTTTGTGTTAACGTTTGAGAAAGTTTTAGCTAAAAGTTTAAGTCTTTAAATTTCGCGGCCCGTACTACCTTAAAATGTCTCTTCAATAAACAAAGAAATCGAAAACTGTATCCGTTGTTCATTTGTTCAGTTAAAAACAGTTCATTCCAGAGTATTCCTGATATTTGTAACGTGATATAATCTTATTCTGTTGAGCTTGCTTCTAACAAGAAACAAGTTTCGGACTACAATTATTCTTGTTTCGCAAAGGAAGTCAGCTGACCCTGGGAAGGTGACCTTAAATTTAACACGGAGCACTCATACTCTTTGAGCAGTAACATAATATACATATATACATAAAACAACACACCCGATGTATTTTCTGGACTAAAAGGGTTAAGTGTCAAAAAGGGTCCAAGAGAGAAATAATTCGAAGGTGATTTTTGTCGTCGTCTGCTGAGTTCGTCACTATCTAGTATCAAGAAAGGCGATAATTGTGAAAGCACGCCGTGGTAAGTCAATGTTTTCTTTGTAAAACTTGTTACAGATTTATTTCAATCAGTGTTGGTATCATGATTTACCAGACACCATGTCGTCATGCACTTGCATCCGTTCAATCGAAGACAAAACTGTATTTTAAACATCAAGCGGGCACACAATTTGGGGGTAAAATATAGCTTATGAAAAGCGCACTAGGTCAATACCTTGGTGTTGCTATCATCTCTAATTACTAAATTCACCGCAAATATCAATGCATAAATTATACTTAGCCACATACGTGTATGACTGCGTTGTAAGTCTTATCTTACATTGTGACCACTGTTTCAGGGCGTGGGTATCACTCCGTGCACGTAACATATGTCATAGAGACCGCTGAACTCGGCAAAGGATACCAAACAGAGGTCTACAATCTTGGCGCCATATGGGGGGAGTTTAAAGAAACGTTGAACGTGTACCTGTTCGTAAATGTAATTTATTTCTTTCTAGATCATTACGGGGAAATTTCAAAAACACCAAAAATCGATACTCTCGGCTGTCTGACATAGTTGAATAGCGTCGCGATGCTAGTCTCTCTTTACTGACAAGTTTGTTGACCTTGGAGTGTTGAAATCACCATCAATGAGCGTTAGTTTGGCTGTCTATATCTTCGTGTAGCACCTCTCTATCTGTCCACCCCATGTGTCCATTCACACCCAATTTGTGATCTCAAAGTGTGCAATTATGTTAAAGTTTCTGTCTTTTCCGATTTTTTTCAATTCACAATATCTTATATTTCAGAAATCATTGTTCTTTTATGGCCAATGTGAGAAACGAGTACTGTGGCATAGTGTAATGAAATTGTTTTGCATTTTTTATTGGGGTGACGTCACTTGCCTTTCTTGAGAGTGCTCACTAGAGTTTGGTTTCACCTCTTTCCAGAGCTGGTGCCTTCGCTTGCTGAATTACAAGGTTGGGAAGAAACTCCATTGAAGGCGCCGTAACAAATTTGAACTGGTGCATTGAGTACAATGGCGATGCGCATGCTATATCTCTCTGTGGTATTCGTAGCGATTTTTCTCCCAGTAAGCTACTCTGTATCGAGAAAAGATTCCATAGACTGCGGTGATTCTTGTACTTGTTTCGACGATTCCTATCTGGAGCCAGTGGAGGTGAACGGGAACTCGTCATCGAACGCCTCCTCTGTCGAGTGGGTACCTTATCAGACCACGATTGACTGCCGGAGTAGGAATCTGGCTGAGATACCCATCAATTTGCTGCTCAACGTGACCGAACTAAGGTTATCTCACAATCGGATTACACATTTGCCGGGGAGGGAGGCAACTGCAAAATTACTCAAATTTATACATGCTTGATCTATCGTACAACGAAATGTCTTCGATTGACAAGGAGGCCTTGCTGGTCTTACTACGCTTCAAGTTCTTATAATGAACCACAATAGCCTCTGTGAGCTTCCAAGAGGGTTATTCAACGATCTGAATAAATTATACATTATCGACTTTGGTTTTAACAATCTCAAACGTATTCCAGAGCTGAGTAGTCAGACCTTTTTCGGCCTCTTCGTGAACGACAATGAAATCCAAGAAGTGTGTGTCGACGACCTACCTGAAGATGCAGAAATTGGAAATTTAGTGTTACGAAATAACAAACTGCAAAGCTTTCCGGTTTCCCTGGCCAAATTTCTTGAGCAACATACGGGAATATTGAGTAACCTGGCATTAGCTGATAATCCGTGGGTGTGTGATTGTCAAATGGCTGACCTGAAGAGAGTATGGACGACGCATCCGCTTTTCATTTCAGACTCCATTTACTGTGACAGACCTGAAGCATTGAAGGGCAAAAACCTCTGGAATATTCCCATCAGTGAGTTAGTATGTGATAACTCAACCGAGAACACACAAGATGACGATTACAAAACTGATATTAATGTTTTGTTCAATAAGGGACAACTTATCGGAGCCTGCGCTGCTTGCTTTTTTGTTGGGGGTATTTTGGCGTTGGGGGCGTACTTTATCGTGAGTGTTTGCCGGAGGGCTAGAGGGCGCGTTACTGACGGAGATACTATTACTAGTAGTCCGTTCGTTCGAATGGAAGACACTGCTTAATACGTATAAACACCTTTCGATCTCATTTATGGAGTCTGAATCGTACAATACTCTACATTATCTTAGTCAACGCCTTGACAGCTCAGACTTGGCGTCCTTTTCTTATTCTTTAATCTTTATTTTCCTTGATATTAGATATTATGGAATGCGCCTCGGGCACAGATAGTCCAACACTCAATTTTTTGCACATTTTTTTGGGACTTCCTCTAATGGGGGCTCATTTGAAACTCCAGGGTAGAGAAGCTTTCGCTGAGTTAGTTTTATGCATGGAATCCAAATTTAATTTGAATTAAATTGAAGTTTAATTTTTCCCCACAGAGTAAACAAGGGGAGGCTGTCTTATACTTACTTTAAAGTATCGGTACATGTTGTTAAAGAAACTCTACTAATTGATTTACTCCTCAAATTTCATCCTTGGTTTGCTAAGAGTGTGAGAGACATTTCCTTAAGGAAAATTGAGAAAAAAGTTTAAATCTTTAAGTTCTAGGCTCGTACTTTCTAAAATTGATATCTTGGGAAACGAATTCTGCGTCGTAAGTTGCGTTTTGAAAATAGATCAATAGTGTAAAAACCGTCACTTTGTTTGAGCAAGCTCCATTTGTGGTATTTAAATGTTTGATCGGTAACAGTAAAGCTTCAAATTTGAAACAAAAGTTGTTGTTTTTTTATAAGGTTGTGATTCCTGACTATTTCGAAACGAGAACTTTGGACCACGATCACTCTCTAGTGGCGTGACCGAAACCAGGAACTAGGACCAACTAAGACTCATGTATCAGCGGCTGGGCCGGTGGGTCCTGTTATGGTTCCGTATCAATAAATAAGTTCCAGTTATACATCAGCACTCGTCGTCAGATCCACCTTCTTTCCTTTCTGTTATGACACAAATGTAAATAATAAATAATATAGTGTATCATTGCCTAGATAAGTGACGACCAGTTCCAGTGGTGAGCGATGCGCTCTAATTATACGCATGAATGTACTGTGGTGTATACATACACAAATTAAAATGATTAATTCAGGCTATGATATAGCCGGGTTGGCGGGGATGAATAGAAGCGTGTTTGACTTGATTCGTTAGAGATGAATCTCGCCAGAAAGAATAACAAATACGTGTAAACACAGGATATTAGGAAGAAACTGACATAATGGCAATCTTTATTGTTGATGGAAATAAGTAGGCTATCTCGACAGAACATGATATTTCTCAACAAAACTTTCGAATTTTCTATGGGATATTTACTTCAAATATTTAACATATTCAAAAAACTAAATATTATATGGACATACAGCGTGAACAGTAATAAGATTAGCTTTGCTTGTTCCGGTGAAACAAATTCAATTCAATAAAGAAATAAAGATAATATTTACAGTAAATTACTTGTCAAATGAGAAGATAAGTAAATCGGTGTATATATGACAGAGTGAGCACAAAATTTTGATGTAATTTTCATGGACAGATTTACGCCTGTGAGCACACCCATTCTAACAGTCCTTGACATTGACTTTCACCTACTTTCCACTAACAGACGATGCCGTCCAGACCAGCCTATTTGAGGCTAATTGTGGATTAAAGGTATACAGTCACCTGTAATCTAAGTATGCCCATATATTGTCAAAGGGGCGTTCCTTGGTATTCAAAATGCCCATGTGGGGGCGCTGTTTTTAAAAAGCGGCCACCCGCTTGAAATCTGTGATTGGTTAGATTTCCTATTTCCATGGTAACTGTGGCAAAATTGGAACAGGTGACATTATACCTTTAAACAGCAGCGTGGTAGGGTCAAACAGGTAAGTTCTATGATCTTCAGATACCCAGAAACCCATGCGAGTGTCATCAGCGTCTTTATTGTAGAAAGTCATATATGTTCTTGGCGAGTTTTGATCTAATCTGGAAACATCATGTAAGACAATCACAACATCGAAATATAATAAGGTGAGTCCTGAAGTAGGTGTGCATGGAAACCATGATTTGTCGTCAAATCACAAGCCTTGTAACGTGCAACTTCCGATTGTACGATAACATTTGCCATTCCGTTGAAAGATGGTCGTATACCCAGATGCATATTGCACTATGCATATGAATGTCACCTTAGCGAAGGAAACTTTCCGATGATAAGCTATGCCATCTCCTCTTTCTGGTCTCTCCATTGTTTTGTCGTTATCTATTCCGTTTCCTTCGTCCAATATCACTCTATCAGCACGTCTGTAAATTTCTTTAATTCAGGGTCGTTCAAGGTAATATGCGCTGCGAAAATGAAAGACTTAAAATTTTGCTCAAACATTCCTAAACGAACATTTAGTCATTCTAACCATTCTGTCGCCTGATCAGTAATAAAAACCATAGGTCACCTCGCAAAGTTTAGTACTAGAGAAACAAATGACCGAACATTAACCGATATTTGAGATGCAATTAGGTCGCTATCCCTGGGTTAAATCTATGGGGAAAACAAATTGTCGAATTTCGAGAAACTGAGATGTTGAAAATTTTTCTCAGACTTGGGGCTTTAAAATGAACCCCTACAAGTGATGGATCAGAAAAGAATGGTAAAAGTTTGCGAGTCCGAATATATATCCCCGAGGCCAATTCTATTCTAATCAAATTGTAACTTTCTGTTTTCTAAATAGTCTCCATCACATTGCTGTCTTTACTACGATTGATGAATTTATATTTATAGCTTCCAGTCAAATTCTTGCACAGCTACACCCACCACACAACTATATAGAAAGGTATCGTCTTTGAATTCTCAAATAACATATAGGCCTACACATACTTTACTATTTACTATTTACAGTTAAGGTGGTGCACGTCTCGAAATTGAAATATAAAACTTTTTCACAAACTTTCCTGAAGGAAACTTAAGACGATGTACTAAGTCTTTTTCGAAGTCATGAATAAAAGGGGTCTCCACGCAAAATTTAGTACTATAGAAACAAATTAGCCAGTACTTACAAACACTTGAAATTCAAAATGGCCGCTATCCTTGTGTTACATGTAGCTCTCCGAGAACAAATAGAATTTTCGATTGTAACGAAAACAAGCCGTTGAAAATTTATTTACCATGAGCTTCAAGATGAGCCTCCAAAATTTACAGTGTAAAAGTTTGAAAGTTCCGAATATCTGTCTCTGAGAGATCGAGCAGCTGCACTCTAACTGAGCATCTTGTCTATAGCACACAAATGAAAGGTGTTTCGATTGTAGTGCTGTGTTCTCCTTCGGAGAGCTGAATTTAAGATTTCAAAGGGACAGGCTGCATATCAGCTTAGTTTCAAAACAGGCTGATCAACTTGAAAAAACTTTCAGAGGAAAACAAAGATCCACATTATGAAAATAGTCAATATCAGGAAAATCTAATGCAAGAACCATAGATTAGGGACTTTCAATTTCAGTTGAAATGCGCCTCGTGATTCGGACCCTCAAATGTTTACAATATTTGTTGGTCTCATATTGTAAATAAGGCTTTCATTTTTCATTTTGAGTGATTCATTCCTTTAGTGCCGAATTTTGCAGAGTGCCCCAAATTTGTAGTCTAGATTTAGAAAGAAAATAGTTTAAGTTTTTGTGTTAACGTTTGAGAAAGTTTTAGCTAAAAGTTTAAGTCTTAAAATTTCGCGGCCCGTACTACCTTAAAATGTCTCTCCAATAAACAAAGAAATCGAAAACTGTATCCGTTGTTCATTTGTTTGAAAACATCTCATTCCAGAGTATTCCTGATATCTGTAACGTGATATAATCTTCTGTTGAGCTTGCTTCTAACAAGAAACAAGTTTCGGACTACAAGTATTCTTGTTTCGCAAAGGAAGTCAGCTGACCCTGGGAAGGTGACCTTAAATTTAACACGGAGCACTCATACTCTTTGAGCAGTAACATAATATACATATATACATAAAACAACACACCCGATGTATTTTCTGGACTAAAAGGGTTAAGTGTCAAAAAGGGTCCAAGAGAGAAATAATTCGAAGGTGATTTTTGTCGTCGTCTGCTGAGTTCGTCACTATCTAGTATCAAGAAAGGCGATAATTGTGAAAGCACGCCGTGGTAAGTCAATGTTTTCTTTGTAAAACTTTTTACAGATATATTTCAATCAGTGTTGGTATCATGATTGACCAGACACCATGTCGTCATGCACTTGCATCCGTTCAATCGAAGACAAAACTGTGTTTTAAACATCAAGCCGGCACACAATGAGGGGGTAAAATATAGCTTATAAAAGCGCACAAGGTCAATACGTTGGTGTTGCTATAATCTCTAATTACTAAATTCACCGCAAATATTCATGCACAAATTATACTTAGCCACATACGTGTATGACTGCGTTGTAAGTTTATATTACATCGTGACCACTGTTCAGGGCGTGGGTATTTACTCTGTGCACCTAACATATGTCAGAGAGACCGCTGAACTCGGAAAAGGACACCAAACGAGGTCTACAATCTTGGCGCCATATAGGGGGAGTTTAAAGAAAAGCTGAAAGTATGCCTGTTCCTAAATGTAATTTCTTTCTAGACCATTACGGGAAAATTTCAAATACACGAAGAATCGATACTCTCGGCTGTCTGACATAGCTGAATAGCGTCGCAATGCCAGTCTCTCTTTAATGACAGCTGCTTAAATTTACAAGTTTGTTGAGCTTGGAGGGTTTAAACCACCATCAGTGAGCGTTATTTTTGTTGTCTATATCTCCGTATACCCCCTCTCTACCTGTCCACCCATGTGTCCATTGACACCCAATTTGTGATCTCAAAGTGTGCAATTATGTTAAAGTTTCTGTCTTTTCCGATTTTTTTCAATTCACAATATCTTATATTTCAGAAATCATTGTTCTTTTATGGCCAATGTGAGAAACGAGTACTGTGGCATAGTGTAATGAAATTGTTTTGCATTTTTTTATTGGGGTGACGTCACTTGCCTTTCTTGAGAGTGCTCACTAGAGTTTGGTTTCACCTCTTTCCAGAGCTGGTGCCTTCGCTTGCTGAATTACAAGGTTGGGAAGAAACTCCATTGAAGGCGCCGTAACAAATTTGAACTGGTTTTTCTGAATGAGTGCATTGAGTAACAATGGCGATGCGCGTGCTATATCTCTCTGTGGTATACGTAGCGATTTTTCTCCCAGTAAGCTACTCTGTGTCGAGAAAAGATTCCATAGACTGCGGTGATTCTTGTACTTGTTTCGACGATTCCTATCTGCAGCCAGTGGAGGTGAACGGGAACTCGTCATCGAATGCCTCCTCTGTCGCGTGGGTACCTTATCAGACCACGGTTGACTGCCGGAGTAGGAATCTAGCTGAGATACCCATCAATTTGCTGCTCAACGTGACCGAACTAAGGTTATCTCACAATCAGATCAGACATTTGCCGGGGAGGCAACTGCAAAATTACTCAAATTTGTACTTGCTTGACCTATCGTACAACGAAATGTCTTTGCTTGACAAGGAGGCTTTCGCTGGTCTTACTTCGCTACGAGTTCTTATAATGAACCACAATAACCTCTGTGATCTTCCCAGAGGGTTATTCAACGATCTGAATAAATTATACATTATCGACTTTGGTTTTAACAATCTCAAACGTATTCCAGAGCTGAGTAGTCAGACCTTTTTCGGCCTCTTCGTGAACGACAATGAAATCCAAGAAGTGTGTGTCGACGACCTACCTGAAGATGCAGAAATTGGAAATTTAGTGTTACGAAATAACAAACTGGAAAGCTTTCCGGTTTCCCTGGCCAAATTTCTTGAGCAACATACGGGAATATTGAGTAACCTGGCATTAGCTGATAATCCGTGGGTGTGTGATTGTCAAATGGCGGACCTGAAGAGAGTATGGACGACGCATCCGCTTTTCATTTCAGACTCCATTTACTGTGACAGACCTGAAGCATTGAAGGGCAAAAACCTCTGGAATATTCCCATCAGTGAGTTAGTATGTGATAACTCAACCGAGAACACACAAGATGACGATTACAAAACTGATATTAATGTTTTGTTCAATAAGGGACAACTTATCGGTGCCTGCGCTGCTTGCTTTTTTGTTGGGGGCATTTTGGCGTTGGGGGCGTACTTTATCGTGAGTGTTGGCCGGAGGGCTAGAGGGCGCGTTACTGACGGAGATACAATTACTAGTAGTCCGTTCGTTCGAATGGAAGACACTGCTTAATACGTACTATAATCAAGTCTGAATCGTACAATACTCTACATTATCTTAGTCAACGCCTTGACAGCTCAGATTTGGCGTCCTTTTCCTTTGTCTTTTCTTTATTTTCCTTGTCAAAATGAACATATACCGTGTAAATATTGTAGTCACGTGTCACGTTGTGTGATGATATCTTCCCTAAGTCAAATAATCACAAATATGTGACGTCAATTTTGTGTCGTCAAAGGGGTAGGGATGATTTTACTTCTGTACCTCTCTTTCTTCCCTAACTGTCTTGATATGTCAATTTGTCATAGTTATTCAATAGCTTATCCGCCATATTATTGACATATTTGCACTTGTACATGCATGTTTGTACATAGCACGGATATCTGATGCGCTGTATATTTCATTCAGACATGATAGAATGCGCCTCGGGGACAGATATTCCAACTCTCAATTTTTTGCACATATTGTTTTTCTGGCCCACCTCTTATGCTGGCTAATGTTGAAGCTCTAGAAGTGAGGCAGTTTTCGCTGAGTTAGTTTTATGCATGAAATTAAAATTTAATTTGAATTAAATTAAATTGATGTGTAATTTTCTTCCACAGGTTAAAACATGGATGTCTGTCTTACTTTAAAATACCGGTAAAAGTTGTTACAGTAACTCTATTAGTTAATTTCCTCGGTGACGCCTAAAATTTCATTCTTGATTTGCCAAGAGTATGATAAATAGTTTCCTTAAAGAACGTTTAAGTTTTTAAGTTTATTCTTGCTGTATAGTCCTTATTTCCAACCTTTTTTATGTGAATAATCATAATAAAGTGATACTTTATCAAGATTTTAAATAACTATATTCTGATACTTGGGTTTCAGGTACCGGTGTCTGACACCAACATGATAATTTGGAAACTTTACACTCAAAACAGTGGTGGCGCTCTTCAAGGACTTACTCAACTATATACCACTATGACGTAGATTTACGAAGGGGCATGATCATTCCAAATTCCTATCACTTTCATGACTGTACTATTGAAACTTTGGTTTGCGATTCCGTTTTGGAAAACGGCTCCACATTATTTTCAGCTGGATGCAATACTTTAGTTTAAACACAGAGGTAGGAAGAGCATAATTGTGTCATCCCCTCCGTCTTTTTTCACGATTTTTTAATAACTGTATCTTGGCAAGTCGTAATTTGAGGGGTATGATTTTGTCGGCCATTGCAGCGCCGCAATCACTGCGATGACAGTGCCGTGCAGTACATCGCCCTCAACGGTCACATTTACAAATAGTAACTTAAAGACAAACGTCACGGTAAAAGCTGGCGTCGGTTGCTTGATTTGTGTTCGCACTTCCCAAGGCTTCTCTGATGTTCATGTTCACGACCAAGTCACATGGTCATTTTGACAATATGGAAACGTTACAAAATAGCTGCGCAGTAGCATTGCGCACTTCTGTTGTTCTATTGTTGTTGACTCGGTAGAACATCTGCCCCCTTCATCATACGGGCGACCTTTTTTCGGAAGTCTGTTCATTTGGCACCTTTTACACCTTCGATGTTACATAATGACAATAAGGACCGCTTGATTAGTTAGCAGCACTAACGCTCAATTCCTTTTGATCACTCAAATCGAAAGACACTTGAAGAAAGAATAGCACAAGTTTCATAGAATGGGTCTCGGGGACCGATATTTGGACGCTCAAATGTTTGCACTACTTTTCTTGTCTACAGCGTGTTTGACTCATTTTGAAGATCTTAGGAGTAGATGAAGGTTTCACAGCCCTATTTTTATGAAAATCTTCAAATTTATTTTCCCAAAGAGCAGCCATTTTGAATAGTAAGCGTTGGCAAATATTAGGGAATTTGTTTGTTTACTACGTAAAGTTTGAGCAATAGTTTTTCATTTTCGAGGCATACTATTGTAAAGAAAATAGTCGTAAGGATTTTCGGAGTTACCCAACGTTCATAATTGACAAAGTACAATTTTCATACCGTGTTTTCAGGGTGATTTTTTCATTGATATCGTTCAAGCTAAGTCCAGGAAAACTACACCCCACCGATCTGTACATAATACCAACGAGAGCATTTTGATCACAATCGTCGGGTCCCTCGAAACAACTCCCGACGGTCCGAAACAGAAACCGTCGCGGGCAATGCTTCACAATGAAGAGTTATCATATTTTTTGCGATTTTTTATGTTTCGATTTTACTGGTGGGGTATATCAACGTATTGAGAGTCGTCTGGTTCTTGAATATATAAATTTATTAAATTGTCAAAAACAGTTGAATCCGGCACACTTTTAAAGCGGTGCAGGAATATTTCGCCAGCTAAGCACAGTCAGTAGTTTTATACATCCAGTAACAATAGGTTGATTAACCGTTCGTCATCAGCTTGGTAACTTTTAGAACTTGAGGCGGATGAACAGAACTACGAGCAAGATATGAATTATCAACGGTGAATAAAGGTAATTTACTGACGATGGTGTTTCTTCGCCATTAAGTTGCAAATACCACTAAAAATAAAAAAAAAACAATATTTAATTTATTTGAGTACCTTTCTCTCCAATACTGCGACCGTCTGGCCTATCTGTTGAATTATTCATCGCTAACTCAAATTGCACAGGCTATTTCAATACGGAGATAGTTTTGACGTCATCTTTTAAAAATAGAAAAAAAATTCCCGGCCACGGACCACTTCCAATGCCTTTGACGTGACTGCATCGAGTTCAAGATTAAAACCATTACTTTTTTCGACATGAACTCGTGAAAGCCAGAGACACTCTTAAATAAGCATTACACAATAATTTTCCGTTGCTATCAGATTTGCAGAAAGTCTGCCATTTAAAGCAGAATTATATGCCATAAGTGAAATTGGCATATTTCTCTTCTCGAATATCACGTATTTATATTTAGATTTACGTACCAAATACACCACTGCCAAAGCCTTTGAGGTTTTTCTATTACCAAAATTTCTTCAGATTAAAAAAAAATCTTGAAAGTTTGCTTTGGATGAAAGGCTTAAAGGGACAAGGTCTCTCTTATTTGAGGTTTTCTCATGAATTTGTTTCAAATTGATAAAAATAGTAGTTAGTGTTGTTTGAATTCTTGAAACACGATGACCTATTGACCTGCTCCACAACTTCAACTCTGCTTGCAGCCAGACAAGATTAAACAATGATCTCGTAAAACATTTTACGGTCCGTACCAAAAAGTCAAGTTTCAAATTTCAAACTTACAACTCTCAACACGGCTAAGTATATATTGTTTCACAAACGGTTTGAAATGTCAGGCAAGCTTCTGAAATCTTAAATTGTGGTGCCTTTCATATGGATGGAGAATTACTTGTCGCTATGTGTATCTGTCATAGGAAAGCAATCGAAGAAAGGAAAAAAATTCGTTTTGTTTACGGGTCACAAACGAAATCATTTTTCCCATTCTGGAAAGCGTCGTTTTTGACACTTTTGCAGTTATGTAACGTCGTTTTTTTACACAGAGTGACTTTATGCAAATATTCTATGTTTTCCATGTTGCCTTTGAACTACATATAGCTCTTGGTTGTCATCGAAGCCTTAAAAGACATATATCGCAAGGGATATCACATACATTTTCAAAGAAAGTTTATAAATAAAAAGCAAATGCTGACCAACAAGGTATCAAGAAAGAAAGACAGAAACAGATCCTAGTTGCATGAAATGCGTAATGCACGGATAGAAACATGTAAGTTCTAGTACAACATCAAAAAACCTGTGAGACTCGCAAAATATGCAGAAATCAAAACAAGAGCGTATTTATAACTGGGTTGTCAATTTTAATAGAAGGTTAATCCAAAGTCCTCCAGTTTTATTTACTTTAAGGAAAGAGTGATTAAGCATAAAGCGTCGCTACATTTAAAATTTGGTAAAACATATAGTTTGATAATGAAAATATCTTTTCTAAAAGAGTATTTTCATTAAACTATGGTCACGGCCAACTTATGATATCGCTACAGGAGCACTGTCCTTTTAAACTATCTCTCTCTTTCGGCCAGCGAAACAATGTTTAGGATAGGTGTTACAGTACCGGAAACAACAAAAATGAGGAAATCTCTTTTGAAGAGTTACGCATAACTTATGCCATCGCGAATTGTATCTCCTTGACAACAATGACACACGACGGCGCTAAAACAAAATCTATTCTGCTGGAATCAACGAGTTATGAAATAATCTATAAGCATAGCCTGTTCTATGTATTTCAGGACATATAAAATGTAGAGCTATACGTGTAGTTTTAGGAAGCATTTCAGGTTATCCAAATCTCAAACGATCCTCGGATACATACATATTTTCATATTCTGCAGTTTCCCATCATGCTCTTGCATCTGTCAGATGAATGAGATTGGATCAACCACCTGTGCATCCGTATCATATGGATGTATCCACATTTTTTGTAATAATAGTATGCGCCTCGAAATAGAAAGAATTAAACTTTCGCTCACACTTTCCTCAGTGAAAGTTTCAACCTTTCTAATTGAAAATAATACAAATCAGAAGTCGCCTTGCAAATTTTGGTAGTAAAGAAACATAACCTAAAATTAACTGACGTTTGAAATTCAAAATTGCCGCACCCCTGTGTTAACTCCATGGGGATAATCAAATTGTCGACTTTCCCAGAAATAAAACAGTGAACACTTATGTACTCCAAGAGCTTCAGAATGGGCCAAAACAAGCAGTAGACCAGAAAAGGGTATTGTAAAATCTGAGGGTGATATATCTGTCCCCCGAGCGGCGTTCCATCTCTACAAGTGCATAAGATACTGTATTAGAACCCTGTGGAGTAATTCAAATGACTTACCGAATACACATACACATAAAAATAATCAACACCTTCCAAACGTTGGAGGAAGTTTCAAAGTAAATGTTGTAAAAATCTATCGAAAGAGAAGCGGATGGATGACCTCAAAATGTTTGTCGACAAAAATAAGCATTAATAAGTCGCATAGAATGTGGTATAAAGGATTTACAAAAAAAAAATAGTATAATCAACCAGAAGTCACAAGCTACCATTTCTATCATTTCATTTGTCGTAAAATTCTTGTCTGAAACTTGAGGATGGGTTTAATGAGACAAGATGAGATTTAATTTTTTGAGGAAACGGTCGTGATGAAAAAAAGATCAACTAACTTGCATACCTATGATTGAACTCGCCTTTTTAATGATTTTTATAAGCATCTGTGCCTAATACTCCCGTTTTTCGCAATCCATGATATTCGCGTATGTTAGACATAATTTTCGAAAATAATATTAGAGATGTTTTATCTGACTATAAATGGCTTTCTTGAAATAAATGATTTTAAAATGTATCTGGCATCATCTTTGGAAACCATTTCTATTTTCCAGTGTCAATAGGCGTTTTGCCAACGATTCTGTTCATGATGATAAGCAACCACTTTGTCATTACACTCGGCAATTCATTAATACTCACATACATACGTCGTTGGCCTAGTAACACCAAAAAATGAATTATCGAAAAGAGACAGACAGACAGACAGACAGACAGACAGACAGACAGACAGACAGACAGGGAAGGAGACAGAGACAAACAGGGGATTGAGAATTTCGTATCAGATCATCATTTAGACGACAAAACATGTCAAAGTTAAGATGAAATTTAAGTTTGCCTGCAACAATAAAGAAGTACAAATGTTATTAAGAATTCATAAGAATTAGAATGAGCTCGAGGTACTCTTCATAGTGAAAGAATATTGTAAGTTCAATTTCCGCTGACATTGTTTACCCGTTGTCTAAAACTGTTAAAGTTAACAGAATATATAAATTTAATGCGACTCTAAAGACAAAACTAAATATCGTTTCATTTTTATCAAGAGTTTTGTTATTGTATAACATATTCCATACTCTCGAGCTATAAATTACTTTTGGTACATACTCAATTTACATACTTTGGTCTGCATATATTATAATGAAAGACCCGAGTTTAAAATGACTTTTGATTGACATATGTCTATCAACGTCAAAGTATGAATTCATAATCTGTGTGTCAAGCCGTGATTGGCTGTCATTGTTGCCAACTGTATTCTAATTTAACCCCATCCACATTGCTGGTCTCTGTTCATTGATCATGTATAATTTATTCATAGCAATGAAGGTATATATACCTCAGATGTGTTCGATTCACACTCACACTTCGAACGAAAGCCAAACATTTGACCCAGATCAGATCTGATCAAAGTCAAACACCATGTTTAGATTGTGTCTGCTGTCGCTCCTGCTGGCCTACGTCAGCGCCGAACAGAGCTTCTACCAGATCCACTTCCCAAGAAAGCCATGGGGTTACAGATACAAGGCAGGTAGCCAGAATGCTCCAATCAAGATCGACATGTTCTTCGGTCTCCAGTGCGAGGACGCCAGAGATTCCTACCCAGTCATCAAGCAGGTTGCCGACCATTACGGACCAGAAGTTGTTGAACTGAACTTCCACATCTTCCCACTGCCATACTTCTCAGGAGATTTCCTCTCATGCAAGGTAAGCAACGTGTGACTTTGAAAAAAAAACAACAACAACACAGTTGTTGATACAATACTTTGTTTTAAATTCCTATCGCGAAATACTAGTATTATACCTGGTACTTCAGTGACGATGTTGCTATCAAATCTTTATAAGACTATCCCCGCTTTGCAGCGATCGATAAAATCCTACATCTAGTATATTCCCGATTATTTTTATTCCATTCCAGGGTGCCAGAGTTGTCGATAACCTGAACTATCACCTGGTACTTCAGTGACGATGTTGCTATCAAATCTTTATAAGACTATCCCCGCTTTGCAGCGATCGATAAAATCCTACATCTCATATATTCCCGATTATTCTTATTTCTTTTCAGGGTGCCAGAGTTGTCGATAACCTGAACCCCGAGTTGGTTAATGATTTCATTGAAGTTGTCTTCGCTAACCAGTACAGAATTGGCCGTGCCCCATGCACCGTCAGTGATCTCGAATTGATGGAGTAAGTTGATCTAAATTACAGTACATTTTATTTAGTGTGTTTGCTAAGTCAGTAAACATTTTTCATATATTTAGATCCGAATTAGTCTACAAACAATAACGAGGTTTTGTAAATGTGTGCACAATGGAACAGACAATAGTAGAGATTATTCGTATTTTGATTGAAACATTCAAATATGTACAGAAGCTTTTGTAAACCTTTCATCACGAAATGGTTGGTGCTATTGTATTTAGTTTGAATCTCTATTTTTATCTGTTGTTGGGATGCCGAAAATTGATGAAAATCACGATAAAAAGTACGGGAGCTTAAACATAAGCTTGGTAGAAATTCATTCAAAGGGGTTGAAAATCTAAACTCTTCTCTATATCCAGATTGTTGACCGACTTGGCTGTAGACATGGGTGTTGACCGTGACAAGTTCTACGTTCAGTTTGCCAACCCTCTGACCACCAACCACTGCAAACAGAAGTGGAAGTCAAGCATTGCTGGTACAGTAAAACTTCAATGTCTTTTTATGACTTGCTGATGTATTACCCCGTTCACTTAGAACGATGTGAGCCAGTCGAGAGCTCTATTGGTGGCGCTCTTGTTCAACAGACGGCCATTTTGTCTGTTCGTCCATGTTCGTTCGTCTCTCCATCTTCTCCTGAATGTTCTCTTAAGTGAATAATCAATCATCGTTGATGTTGTATTCTACAGATGGAGTTTACGGATCACCATGGTTCTTGGTTAACGGTGTAACAGTCCTTGACTGGAAACTGGATTGGACCGCCGATAACTGGATCACCCATATCGATTATTTGATCAACCCTCCACCAAAGGGCGAGGTAGGTGTATTTAATAGATCATAGACAGCTTATGAGGCGGTATGAAAGCCCTTTCAATTTATAACTAATGAAAGAGTGAAGATGGTACAACAAAAATTATATTGCTTTTCCATGATATGAAGCTTTATCAGCTGTTACCTGTCAGAGTCAATTGATAAGCTTACTTGCGTTCCAATACATATAAAAGACTTGCAGAATGCAAAAAAACCACGAGTATTAAGCCCGATATGTTTCCCTGCGTTTTGTTCTTTAAATACTTGGTCGTTTACTGGGTTGTTTCTAATGAGAGGCCAAATAACGTTTTCAGGTGAAAGCACTCTTTTGATTGAAGTCATGCAATATTTATTGTCTTTATTTTGTTACAGTTCACCACCCCCGGTATCATGTGGTAGAGTGTGAAAGAGGAAGGCAGATACAAGACGTGATGTCACTAGCAAGCGCAGCAACACAATCCAAACCAGAAAATCGGAACACGAGAATTTGTTTGTAGTCCTAGTCACGTGATTGCACGTCATATGATGGCCATGACAGCTCACGGAAGAAGAAAAGGACTGAATTGACGTGAAATATTACATTCCTTTGCTCTTATTTTGTGAATGAGATTATTTTTATCGCGAGGTAACTTTATTCCTCTCAGCTTCTTAAAACGACGTATGGAGAAATAAAATACTTTAAATGTGAATAAATGTGTGTTGTTCCTTTTGTTATGTCTTCAACAGCATGGTCTAATTCTAAAGTTCCTGAACACTAGAAGCCTTCGTTTGCATTCAGTCGGACATGTGTGTTGTGTGCAATAGAACGTGTTTTATATCCATAGGATCAGCGACGTCAAATATATCTAACCGTCGAATTTGCTTCGGCAAATTCCAACAAAAGCTTGTTTACTTCAGCGTTGGTGAAATATAATTAATCGGTTGGGACCTTAAAATACTACTGATAGTTGGTTTGAATTACCAGACGCATCTACGAAATGACTGATTTCACATACTGGGATTCAACACAAACACGTCATCAAATACGAGGTCTAATCTTAAAATTGTGCTATAAGGTAATGTGCACCTCGAAAGAGAAAGACTTAAACTTTTGTTCAAACTTTCTTCAAGGAATATTTCAACCATTCTCTTTCGAGGCAAATAAAAAATAGGGGCTCACCGTGCAAATTTTGTTACAAGAAAAACAAATAAGTACGCAACTATTATCGATATTTAAAATTCAAAATGGCCGCCATCCCTTTGTTAACTCTTCGGACAAAAAATAATTTTTACTGAGACGGTGATAAGTTTTTCTTACACCAAGAGCTTTAAAATTAACCCCACAAGTGGTAGATCAGAAAAGAATTGAAGTTTGAGATTCCGAATATCTGTCCCCGAGGCTTATTTTACCATAAGTATAGTAAGGATATGAAAGCTTTAACATGAAGTGTCACAAAAGTGGCAAACTCATGATCCCCTTAAGCTTGTTTACTTTTCATTGTAATAATCAATAGCAACGGTCATTCCTCACAGCGTTTGTTGACTCCGTTTATCCTAATTATCTGAAATTGTGTTATTCCATACCTCACTTACCGTATATTCTCTTTTATTTGAGTTCCTTCAGGTAAAATCTTCCAGCTTTCTTGAAACTCTTCAATTGGCAATTTCTTCTCTGAGAGTTTGCTTGAATACGTCTCTGTCAGACAGTGCCTCGTAGAACGGAACACGGAAAAGAGTAAAACAAAAATCTGAACTGTAAAAATTAGGTAGAGTGAAACAAACAGGGAAATTCCTCCTCCGAATTGGTGCAATGTTGTCGAGAATTCATTTCATTTCAACGTCATTTTCCAATGGTTGAAAGTCTACACAACAACTTATTATGACTCATGGAGTGAAGGGTTGGATAACAGAAGACATCTTGTCATTAATATCTGTTTTCACCCATAGAAGAGAAACTTACCGAAGATACCATCCGATGATCTCGGTTGATGAGAATCTTTTGTTGATATCTTAATCATTTATGCCCTTTTTTCGGGAAAGAAAATAACTCAGTAATGCCATACTGTAGATATTATGAGACGGCGCCCTCACTTCAGTGAAATTGGCGGGAAATCGAATATGATACGCCTTAATGATATGACGACCACTGCACACAGTCTGTCTGCTAGAACCTACGTCGCCAAGGTTTCATCGAAATTATCCAAATTTAGATTTTCGTTAGAATGAGTCACGGAGATGACTAATATCAGAAGATAAAGAAAAATCATTATAGGAGATTGCAAATTTTTACTGTCTACGTTTTCTGGAAGTTATCGCTTCTGTAGCGATAGCGTTGTACTTTGCTTTTTAGGCGTTCAGCCTTTTGCTCGACATGTGACGGAGAAACCTGTTACACTACAACCTTGGTTGTAAAGGTTGATTTTTCTGAAACATAGACTCCATAAACTGTGTAAAACTTTTTTTTACGACTGTGATTGTCAAAATTGAATTGAAATGCTCTACGAAAACAAGTTGCTTCAGCATCCGATCTGGAGTGGGTCATTTTTTATCTAACTCAAAAATTTGCACTACGGAGAAAATGTGGTGCCTGGGATATGATTTTTCTTCAGTTGGCAGTTGTGTCTCCCCATCACGCAACAGATCTTCGTACTTTCAATTATTTAAAATGTTTTCGTGGTCTACCACTGATTTGCTGGGTTCATTTTGAAGCTTATGGAGTCAATAAAGTATTCGTCAGCTTAGTTTTTGCGAAAATCAAAATGTAATTTTTCGGCATACTCTAGCAATGACACTGGAATGGCTGCCATTTTGAATTTCAAGTGTCCATTAATATTTGGTATTTTGTTTCTGTAGTACCAAATTTTGCACGGTGACCCCTGATTTTTATTCTTTATTTTGAAAGAGAATATTTTCCTTAAGGTTAGTTTTAGTACACTGTCACAAAACTGTCAATGTCAGGGTGCGAACTATTATAGAAATAACGCTTATAGAAATAACGGGCGACGCGCTGACCATTAACGTTTATTTGTGGGCAAGGGCGAGAGGAAAGCCAAAAATTAACGGGCGAGGCTTAACCGAGCCCGTTAATTTGGCTTTTCTCGAGCCCGAGCCCACAAATAAACGTTAATGGTCAGAACGGAGTCTGTTATTTCCATTATATTGTCAGCGAACCCAAGAAAACCGTCAAAATTTCCGAAAAGTTCAGGAGCAAACGACAACTAGGCCCCAGAAACTGAGCAATACGCGACGCACTGTTACGCGCGCTGCAAAAAATTGGCAAATCCGGAGATGTTTTCAGAAAAAGTATCTCAGCTTGACCTGCAAGTGCTGTATTTTATTTTGTGATCGATTACGATTTATGTTTGAGCTGTAAAGTTACTGTGTATTTGTTGTCAGTCACGTGGTTCAGCTCGACCAATCAAAATGCGACGGGCAGGGCATGGTAATACAATATCGGTTCTTATTCCTCTCTCTCAAGTTGTTGCAAGTGCAAAATATTTGTCCAGCAAACACAACGCGTTGTCTACGATATGCCATGTTCTCGTCGTCAAATAAATTATCGCTTTGACTGTTATATACTTGTCTTTTCACATTGCACAAGCGCAGGTAGGTTTGCCTCCAGCCATGGCAGTATTCTTGGAGTTACAAGTGTTTAATAAATCGTAAAATTAAATGAAAATATATCAAATGAAAAGATCGCTTCACCGTGAAATTTAATATCTTCCTTGACTTTTACAAATACGGGAAATTGGCTTACACGAGTGCAAAAATAGACTTAAACGATCAGTAAGAGAGAAGGTTATTTTTATCGGTGAAAGTCTGTCGTTGTCGTCCAAAAATGTATGTCATCTTCAAAATCATGTGTAAATTCACAGCTGGGCACTACTTGCGTGTTTATTTTAACTTAGTTATTGTTGGCCATATGGAATTACTGCGAGCAACGCCAATATTGCATCGCAAGTCTGTTAGGGCACAATAATGCGCTAACTAGATAAAGTGACACGAATGCCGTTACCCACATCTGTGATTAATCAGTTTGAAACAAATTAGTAAATTGAAGAATTCTCCCATAGTAATTTTAGTTCGCTTCGAAAGTATAGCATAGATTCAAGATGAATTCAATTTCAAGGTGTGAATCTTACATAGCCAATATCATAGTTTCACATTATTTGACTGATCACAGAAAGTATGTTGATTCACAATTGAAGTTTCTCTTAGTTTTCATCGTTAAGGTAGTATGCGCATCGAAAGTGAAAGACTTTAACTTTTGCTCAAACTTTTCCCAAGAAATATTTCAACTATTCTCTTTCAAGATCAAGAATAGAAATCGGGGGTCACCGTGCAAATTTTGGTACTTGAGAAACAAATTGCTCCAAATTTAGATACATTTTAAAATTCAAAATGGTCGCCATCTCCGTGTTAATTCTATGGAGAAAAAAATAAAATTTACGATTTTCGAAAAACTAAGACGGTGGAAAGTTTTCTTTCACCTAGGGCTTTAAAGTGAGCCCCCACAAGTGGTAGATCAAAAAAGAATTGTAAAAGTTTGACAGTCAGAATATCTGTCAGCGGGACGCATTGTCCCTTTAAGTGGGATCCCGTCACCACCTTGAGCATTACGCAAAAACACTATAAAACCAAATGTGGGATTACATATTCATCGAGCCAGAAGAGAAAACATGCACTTGCACATACGGAGCGCAATTGGTCTGATTAACAACTTATTCTGTCGTGATCGTCCCACAAGCATGGGATAATTATTAAAACACAATGGAGATTTTTCTGAATAATTCTCTTTTGTACTAAAGATAAAAACATTTTAATTGTAATTGTTTGTCGATGAAATACCGTCGAACGGACGAATGCCCGAGACTCTACATATTGTTTAGCGGCGATAGTGTTTTGTGATTCTGAGCCAGCTTCCTACATCTGTCAACTGTGAAAGTGTTCATGAAACGGTTATTGTTATGAAGTGAGAATTACTACATATGGGTCAACAGCTCAGGAGGTAGCGTATTTGAATATCAATGAACACTATGCAAATTTGTCTTTGGAAGAGAAATGGCATGTGAAGCAATATGCACTGCGGGGTACCTAATAAAACATTGGTATTTCGATGTCATACCGAGAGAATTAAACCAGTCTTAGGTCGCTAAGTCTGGTAAGTGTATATGTAGCACACATCTATATATTGTACCCTCTCCAACGGCAAGACAAAACACCTTGGTGTGCAAGAAAAGTCAATGACATGATATTGGAATAATTATTTCGCAAGCCTATTTGTGAACAGCTGCTTGTATTCAAATATCAGTGACTTATATAGCACCAACGAATAAATTAAACAGACCGTATGGTTTGACCGACGCACATCACACCATCAGAAGATACACTTTCATTCACATCCTCTGAAGATGAAGGCAAACCACGATTTTCGAAGTTTATCGCATCTCTTTTGAGTGTGATTTTTAACGTCAGTGAAAATCAGCGATCTTGTTGACAAATGTGCGAATAAGATACAGCCGCAAAATATGCAAAATATGCAAAAACATATTTCGCGCGACAGAAACATGCGTCATTTAATACGTGTAATATTTCAAAAAGTAACCAAAATACGCTCTCTTCAAAATGTGCTGTAAATTAAAAGATGTTCATACATAACTATTCGGTACTGTACCATTAACTTACAAAAATATCCGTATACGGTGTACGAAGATTCCAACTCCTGGCTTGTTCAAGGCAACTGCGGATTATCAGACAAAAATGAAATTATCTGACTTGAAATTATCCGACTTGGATGCTTAGTCTTGCAGATATCCTTGACTGTCGTCTCTAATAAAACCTAGATTTATATTCAGGAACGGGACAATCTCTTGTGCAGGTCGACCTGAGAAAACGGCATCAATAACGAATCTAAGTATTAACCATGCATAATTTCTTGATACACTACAATTAAAGCGTGAAATTTCGATTGAAACATGTCTAGTGGTACGTGTTCATAGGCATTCCAAGTGACGTATCGACGTATAGATCAGGGATTAATTTGCTGATGTCCTTGTGGGATATTACAGTGCTCGAGGCTAAAGACAGAGCGTTATAATAATGACACAAATTACTCCAAGTATAAAGTAATTATATCTGTATCAACAAAGCTAAGTATTAACCATGAACGATGGCTTGATACCGTACAATTTAAGTGTGATATTTGGCAAGTGTACATAGGCATTCCTACTGTCTGTCGTATCTACGACTGTGAATCAAGTGGTTTCGTTGTTTCTTATGGAAACGGAATATATATATATATATATATATATATATATATATATATATATATATATATATATATATATATATATATATATATATATTACTTCAAGTACAAAGTAACTATATCTGTTACTTCAGTTTCATGCTGACGATTGCTAGATCCATGAAACTTAAGTAACATATATGATAACATTGCACTTGAAGTGATTTGTGATATAATATATATATATATATATATATATATATATATATATATATATATATATCAAATTTTTGTTAGCCCGACTAATTGATCAAGAATTTCCAGGACGTGATCTCATAACGATAACGAGGTCTAGAAAATCACACCGAAGGTAGAACACACTTCTGGACAGACATTCGGACTCGCCGAAGTCTTTCGCAATACATTTCCGGTCAACCTCTGATGTAGGTTCATGTGAGCTCGCGGAATAAATAAAGTTTTCACCGTGCCTACCTTATTTTTTTAATTGAATATCCCGTAGAATTAACGTACTGATGGCGGCAATTCTGAATTTCAAGTGATGTAAATCGTTTCTCGGGTAGAAAAAATTTCACAGTGACCCAAGATTTTATAATTGATTTCGAAAAGCTCCTCTCGGAAATTTTGAGCCATTTTTTAATTCTTTCTATTTCGAGTCACGCACTATTTCTATTGGTAGTAAAGTGTCCTTTGAGGAGCTATGAAGAGATGGCGTTCTTTTACAACCATTGTGCAGTTCTGAGGCGCTGTTGAGCCTTTGTACAAGTCGGATGAAAATTTTCGATGAAAATTCTGGCATGGACATACAAAGGAATGATCAAATCAAAAGGGAAAAATATGGAACTACGTTTTCCATATGTGTTCCTTTCCTCGTTTAGCTCATTCCATCTGCAAAAAACTGGCATTTTTGTTTTAAAAATACAACCATAAGGAAAACTTTACATTGACACCCGGAAAGGCGATGCTTCGCAGTAATGGCAATGCATATTGAGACTTCTTGAAACAACCAATCATCAAGAGATGTCAAAGGTCAATAAAAGTTTCAAATATGATTACACGCCTACTGGGCGTGAGGTGACGGGGGCGTGCCCTGTGTAAAGAACGGTCCTGCGGTAGGACACGATTTTTGTCTATACACGCCCACCTGATGTATCGTTAATTTTTTTGGTCGTCGTTTAGCTATAAAACGCCCTGCACAATTCTTTTCTGACACACGGAGTCGATTCGAGGTCTGACATTGATCTGAAGTGATCTAAGTCAAACACAATGTTGAAATACTGTCTGTTCGCCGTCTTCCTGGCCACCGTTGGTGCCACCAACTTTTACCAAATCCACAACCCAAGAACAAGCTTTGGCTACGTCTACAACAATGGCAGCGTGGACGCTCCAATCAAGATCGAAATGTACATGGGTCTCCAGTGTGAAGATGCCGCCAAGGCTGTGCCCGCTGTCAAAGCTGCTGCCGATGCCTATGGTGCAGGAGTTGTACAGCTGAAATTCCACGTATTCCCACTGCCATACTTCACTGGTGATTTCCTTTCCTGCAAGGTGAGTCCTAGTGAGAGCAAATAAGTTTGAACCCTTCAACCACAAACCGAAGCCCATTGCGATCAATGGTGAATGTTCACCTGTTTACATGGAATTGGGGTGAACAGGTATAAGACTTATATCCCATTTTAGATCTTGGTTAATTCTACCCTGTAATACTACATCATTTGCAAATACTTTGCGATTATTTATCATCAGGATTAACGTGCACTGTGCTATCGATGCTGCCATGCAATATGATTGACATCAGCTAGCATATTTTCAAATCAATAACTGCAACATGGAACCCACAGACATGTGTTAATCGGAAGGACCAACTCGTTTTGACTCATTTATTTTCTACCACGTTCTGTTCCGTGACTAAAGATATGTGAAAGCAGCAGTGAATTAACGCAAAGGGGGACCCTAAACTGACAAATTGTACTCTTTTTCTAATTATTGAAAGCGTTCATTATTAATTTTTCCGAGGCCAATAACGTAACCAGTTAACAGAGGAATGTACATTATTTCTCATTATTTCTTATCAAGGGAACCAGAGTCGTCAGCAACTTGGCGCCAGAAAAGGTTGTCGACTTCATGCAGACTATCATGACAAACCAGTACAGAATTGGACGTGCTCCATGCACCATCACTGATTTGGAATTGATGGAGTGAGTGTCGACTTAGTTTTGTCATTATTGTATACGGAATCAACACATAACATGTGATATCCTTTAAAAGAGCATTTGTTATGTACATTTGCATGGGGAATTCTTAAAGTTAACGAAATTTCATTGTATTACCCAGTAAACGTCAGGTACTTTTTGGACCACAATCTCTTGAATGTTGCCATTTAAAAGTATCGAAAGATTTTCTTTTCTGGGTGGCCTCGTCCGTTGTTTGAAAGGGTTAGAAATCATCCTTGTCTGTGTTTAATCCTTTTACCACCGCGTTTGTTCCTATCGAATTGTTTTCTTTGCCTAAGTTGGACCTCTACACTGAGAAATGGGGTGGATAGAGTGAAAAATGATAACGTTTTGCGCAATCTAAAGAAGTGTCATTTCTTCTACAGACTGTTGACTGACTTCGCCGTTGAAATGGGAGTTGACCGTGACCGATTCTACGTCCAGTTTTCCAACCCACACACCACCAACCATTGCAAACAACAGTGGAAGGCACACATCGCCTGTAAGTTGACAGTTGAATTCTAGAAGGGTCTGTGCTGCTTTCTGAAATGCTGCATTTTCAGTTTACTTATCTCAGGACACATATTTTCCCTTTTTGTTGCATCAACCGTGTCTTACTTCAAGTCTTGTCGCCAGTTGACCCTTTTTCACAAGTTGCTAAATTTTTTGATCGCCCACTTGTTTGCTTATTCTGCATGAATCTCCTTGCATTGTCTGCCCATACCGCTTTCTCCCCTCTGTGCCCATCTGTCTGTCTGTCTGTCCGTCTGTCAATCTAAGAGGCGTTCTCCGATGACGTGTAAAGCCAGCCTGACCGCCTGTCCGTCAGTCTGTCTGTTTTTAGGGGTATGTCTGTCCTCTCTCTCTCTCTCTCTCTCTCTCTCTCTCTCTCTCTCTCTCTCTCTCTCTCTCTCTCTCTCTCACCTACCAACCTTTATTTGCCAAGAAACTTACTACGAATCTCTTTCGATTGGGTCAACAGCTGGCATCTACGCTTCACCAACCTTCAAGCTGAACGGAGTCCATGTTGTTGACTGGAACCCATCATGGACCAAGCAGGATTGGTCAGCTTTGATCGACTACCTCCTTGCCCCACCAGTCCACGGAGAGGTAAGTGAATCACTACTACTGCCAATGGCATAAATCTCTCTCTTAATCGCAATGGCATTTCAGGTTATCGGTCAATTGAATTTGCATATACCAAAATTTGCATATATGTACAAAACGTGCGCGCGCCTTGGCAGCAGACTGTTTTGCTGGACCAGCGACTGAATATTCATGACTGCTGCCACAAAAAATGGCGGAATTCTTTTAAGCTGCTACCTTGAACCTTCGAGTAGGAAGATAAAGAAACCATGTCATTTGACAGCCTATCAGATAAGAATGTCTTTGTAGTAATTGTGAGAAATCTGTGATATTTTAAAGCCGAAATTCACTTTAGCAGAAAAAATAAATTTAAGTGATATGACAATCTTACACTCTGGACGTTTTTATTTCAGCTCACAACCCCTGGTATCATGTGGTAGAGAGCGAATAGAGAGTAAGAGCAAGGAAGTTACGTCAATAGAAAGGCTGAGTTCAAAGATCAAAGGTCACCGGATGGAAGAGAGGGACCGAAAAGAGCGATGCTGTCACGTGATTATTGTAACAACCAATAATGGCCATCAAATTCTACTTTTATCAATACTGAATTTATTTGTATATTTAAATGGTTTGCGCGCTTGTATAGAAATGACATTTCTTGTAACAGTTGTTTACAACATTATGCCTCCTTTTGTTTACAGTTTTTGAATCGACGTCGTGAGAAAATAAACGTTAAAACTGTCATTACACAAAGTTGTGCGATTTTTTTCCTTGTTGTAAATGATGTATGTATGTATGTATGTATGTATGTATGTATGTATGTATGTATGTATGTATGTATGTATGTATGTATGTATGTATGTATGTATGTATGTATGAATGTATGCATGCATGCATGCATGCATGCATATATGTATGTGTTTATGTATATGTATGCATTGTATGTATGTATGTGTGTATGTATGTATGTGTGTGTGTGTGTGTGTGTGTGTGTGTGTGTGTGTGTGTGTGTGTGTGTGTGTATGTATGTATGTATGTATGTATGTATGTATGTATGCATGTATGTATGCATGCATGCATGCATATATGTATGTGTGTATGTATATGTATGCATTGTATGTATGTATCTGTGTATCTATGTACCTATGAATCTATGTATATTGGTACACTGTCTCAATTATCTATTAAGTACCCGTAGCAAGTTGCAGTATTCAGCACCCCTCTCACATTAATAACTTTGATGACCACACTGTCCTTGTTCGGTAGTGGCGATCACAGTTACCAACTTGCCATTCCCATTTGCGTAATATAAAATTGGCTCATTTATGGTCAACCGTTGCGGTAGAGAATAGAACAGTCTTCATTTTATCAAAATATCTTGGTCAAAAGCACAAGTCTATATGAGGCGAAAAATAGAAGGTCATACAGCGGTACATATCATATGTGTATGCCATTCCCATTGCACAGTGCCCTTAACTCCCAAAGTTGGAATTCTAGCCCTCAGGTCGTGCACCGGTTTCTTCTGTTGTGTTCCTGGCTGTGTGTCACCGACCCGTAGGGTTACACTATCAGACCATTGAAAGCACAGAAATTATGCCCGACAGATCTTCCTGGCACGAAAACAGTCAGCAGCGAATTTTCCTCTATCTCATGGAACTTCTCCTTATTCTTGCTTCTTGGTCATGCGCGATACCATTTTGGCTAACGAAATGATCGATAGTGTATACTGTAGACTGAAAAACGACGGTTTAACGATTAAGAGCAAAATGCTTATTCAAATCCGCCGCCACGATCATGTCACCAAATATGGCACATTAAGCAATCGTCAGCTGCATCGTTTTTTCAAATTATTCACTCCCAGCGTAGATGGTAGTGCGTAAGACCAGGACGCAAGACTATGGTGAAATTTCCATGAGAACGGGGTAAATTCTCTACCTATGCGACCGTTTCTATAATTTCTGGGCTTTTAATGGATCGGCATTGTAGACTTTACTTTACGAGACGGTGCTACGTAGCCAACACTACTACAGAAGAAGCCGGCGCATGGCCCGTGGGCTACAATTATTGCAGTTAACTGTAACTACTATAAAAGTATTAACGCCGTGGGTTGTCGACAATTCTATACATCTGAAATTTCGTCGAATGATTGGACTTCGAAGGCATCTATTTGACACGACGAACATACATATCCTTCACTGAGTTAGTCCCCAAAACGTAAACTTTGACGACTTGGCATCGGGGATGACCTCGATTGTGATAGACTTGGCCGCTAGAGGACTCGTGTACGTGCTATCGAAGGGTCCCTTCCGTTCTCACCTAGATCGCAAGTTTCCTTGCTGTCTTTTTGAAAGCCACAGCCTTCGATGAAATGAGAACTCCTCTTTCATTTTATGTTCGTATTTTCTTAATGAATTGCTAAGTAAATTTGTGTCTAGTTATCCCCCACCCGCCTGACTTGCAAATGTTCGTATCATCTGGAGGGCGCTAGACAAATGTCAAGTTCACGTGACTGAATTCGTCTTAGTGAAGATAGCATACCATTTATCATTATCTCAACTTGATAGGATTTATTGATGAAAGTATGCTAAAATTAATTCACATCTGTTCTGAGTGATTGGCTATTTCACTCATTGAAAGAAAGTAATCCCGGGATTATACAAAATACTTTTGCACGCTCATGAAGTATTTTATCCCTCTACATCAAAATACGGACAGTTAATTAAGACTGTTCATGAAATAAATATATAATCCAATTAATTTCTTTGTTTAATTTCACTGTATACGCTCCACTTTTGCGGAGCCGTGTAACTCCTTGCTTGAGGACAGATGAGGAAAAATGTCCTCGCGGGAAATTACAGTGCGCGATGCTAAAGAAGCGCGTTATAAATGATAACACACAATATATATATATATATATATATATATATATATATATATATATATATATATATATATAATATATATATATATATATATATATATATATATAATATATTGCTAGACGTGGAACTTGTCGTGATTACTCTACAGACTGTTTCATGCGCTTGGCAATCGTCAGGAGTGATGTGGCGGGCTCGTTGCTACCTATATATATATATATATATATATATATATATATATATATATATATATATATATATATATATATATATATATATATATATATATATATATATATATATATATAAGCAGCGCGTTATAAATGATAACACACAATTATATATATATACATATATATATAATTTTGTGTTATCATTTATAACGCATATATATATATATATATATATATATATATATATATATATATATATATATATATATATATATATATATATATATATATATATATATACCATGTTCGTGTGGGAAATTACGGGTAGAACAACATTTTCCTTATAGGTCTTTCCTCTCGTTTGTATGGTTAGTATGTGCCATTATAACTTTAATTTGGATTCACCAGATTTTACACTTATATGTGTATAAAATAAATGCATCGTAACAATCTACAGAATAGCCATAATGACCGTGTTTTAGACAACTCTACAACTTCCAACGTTAATGCCATGTTGCCGAAATAATGGAGCACAACGTGTACATAGCTTGACTAGAAAAAGTTTTTAGTGTGATAACTTTCTTTTGCAATATAGAAATGCGCCCTCGATAGGTTTTATAAGCATATTTCATATTTCAATACAATACATTTAATAGTTAGAATAGGACAATTGTACAATAATACAATAACTTATTGTAGGAGATGGTGAGTAATGAAAATAATGAAACAAGACCTACTATGAGACTAAACTTTTCAAAACGTGTCAATATGACATTTCTATGCCAACGAAGGATCAGCAGTAACCCCCAAGATACACAGCGGTCAAAACATTTTAGTTGCCAAATCATCAACAAATAAAGCGCCCTCAGCGCCATTCACCTTGAAATTCCTACATAAAATATGTGAACAATTCAAAGCTTTATCAGAGGAAAATAAGAGGAAATGCTTTATGTGAAAGCTAAATGAGTATTGACACAATAGTAGCACCGTTAATTTGAATGTAAAGAAGCGAAGAAAGTTTGGGAATTCGTAGAAGGTATATTACAAATGTCTGTGGAATGTATTGCATTTGGAAATAACGTTAACGCAAATGTGAATAACTATATAAATTTAATTATTCTGATTGCCAAATGGTCTATTCATAAAGTCAAATGTTTTATGTCAAAGAAATTAAGTATATTTGGGATCGATTTTATGCCATAAACTTAAGGTTCCAAGACAAGAAATTGACCTTTTTAATCTAACAATTCTCTGGTGGTTAATAAGCTCAGAAACCCCGTAAATTATATATTTTCTGAAAGCCTAGATATAGGGAAACATTTTGGTGACCACACAGTGTCAGCATTATTTACATAACTATCACGTGACAGGTAATTTGCATAACCTTTCAAAAATCGGTTTTCCCTATGTTTTGTCTTAATGCTTCAAAATATCTGACTCAAACTTTCTGGAATGCAAGCTGTCACAACGTTCTTTAAAAGGGTGTCTCAGATTTTTTATATCTTGCTTAGTTTATTTTGAGCACAATTTTAAGAAATTCACTAAGATTAGATTCACCGCTCTGGAAGTTTCTCTGGCATAAAAATTGTTTAAGAAGGTTTAAAAAAATTCTAAGACACACTTTGGAAGATCCTTATGACAGCTTGCACTCACACAAATTTCAGCCTTACATCCTTAAGCATTGAAACGAAACATAGGGAAAACAGATTTTTGCAAGGTTATGCAAATTACATTACGGGAAGGCTCCATTAACTTAGAAATACCCTACTTCCCTAGAGGATCAATTTCACAGACCTGCCTTTCCTACAATGGCACTACAATAGCACCAGCTGGATTAGATAAACATAACAATGGAACATTCACACCTTGGGGATTAAAAGTCTTCTGTTTGTCACCCGAGTTGCTCAGGCAAGGACTCGGGTTTCAGGTACCATGCAAGTTAATGCAGTCGTCCCCTAATGTCTGTCACGTGATAGTTATGTAAATAATGGTGACACTATGGTAACAAAAATGTTTCCCTATATCTAGGCTTTCCGAAAATATATAATTTACGAGGGTTCTGAGCTTATTAACCACTAGAGAAGCGTTAGCTTAAAAAGGTATAAAGAGTTAAGGTTGATTATTAAGTAACATGATGTCCTTTTACGATTGGAACTAAATTGGGATAATTGGATTGGCATAATTTCTCAAGAATTTGAGGAATTTGTTAAATATGACACCGTATTTGCTAACCATATTTAAAATTGTATCCGAAATTGGCAATGCTACGCAAATGTTATGAGTAAGAATCATTACATGACTGTATTTAATGCAATATTGTTAAATATATGTATTAACAATATTCATATTTGAATGAAAATGTGTGAACTTGTCAATGCTATTTTTTACTGAATTACAATTTCTAATCTCGATTTGTTACATTGTCCCAACCAAAACGAAGTTTTTTGATCGATTGAGAATTTCATCAGTCTTGGTCACTTCAAAAGTGCCCTGACTACATTTAGTGTTTATTAAGCCCCAATCGACGAAAAAAGTCAGTGACATTTCAAAAGTGCCCTGGGCTGACCCAAAAGGTCATCAGTTAGAGATATTTTATCATGTCTCGGTTTTTAATGTTATTTACACAAAAATAAAACGTTTTCAAACAAATTAATACGAATTAAGGGATATATAATCGATTATTTTTGTTGTTTTGTTCGATGAAAACGATATTTTAATTTTTTACAGTAGTCTATCATTTTGCAAAATTTAAGCTGTAAAAATTTCGATTTCATTAAACTTTTGTTATAATTACTCTCATCCAATTATCCAAACTTAGTTCCAATCGTGTTTTTTGCTGAATTTTGAGGAAATGAATAAAGTTTTGATAACAGCGAGAAAGTAACGCGCCCTCAGCTTCAGCTCTCGGTGAATCGTTTTATAAGATAATGTAGTTTGTTTTGCCAGCAGGATGATAGTCAGGTTTATTGGACTTGCACCAAATCATACTTTAGTATTTTAAACCCAGTATTTCAAGGTAAATTTATGCATGTTGCTGATGTCGTTGATATCAACTAAAAAGAAAACAGGGCCTACAACAGATCTAGAGCCCTGTGGAACCCCACAGGGGATTATTACGGCCTTTGAAGTACAGTTGTTTATATTAACAGCATTCAACAACATTCTTTAACCATGTAAAACTCAACCCTTTTATACAGTTTTGATAACAAGATGGCGTGATTTATAGAGTCAAAAGTTGTTATTTATATCAATAAAAATACCAAAAGTAACAAAACCATCATCATTTGCTTGGATATTCTATGTGAGGACTGCTAACGATAGTTTTCTACTATGCTAACGAAAACCGTATGATGACTGTCAATTAGAATGTCATCTTTTCTTTAAACAAATGCACACAGTTGTTTATTTGCAACAGATTCGATTAATTCGAATCGAAGTTGATCAGCGTTTATTCTGGTGGACTCATAATCAAGACTCGGCCACGATGTTGATATTACTATAGTTTCGATGTCGAATGTCGAAATAATTATTTCTGCGATAATGCGCAACCCTACTGCATGACTGCGTGTTCACATTTCTGTCATGCTAAGGATGTTCGCCGTCGTATGGCAAGGTAAAATTGTTACCATTCATTACTCATGAAGAACATAATATTCTTCAATGAGATGTCATAAAGGTTGGCTAGGGAGCCTTGAAAGAATTGTCCATCGAAATGTGTGAACAATACGTTTACTTGAACAGTGGGGCGAAATCAGCAATTACTACTTTCATGATGGAATTTTCAGACGCCTGTGATATGTCGGGTTGTTGGTTTACTGCATAGCAATACTTTGATCGAAGTGCTACTAGGATGTTTTCAATTTATTATTTACGTATATTCTGGCAGTGATAAGCTATTCAATATTATCTACTTCTTTGCGAAGAAAACGTGCATCCACTGGCCCCCTCTTTCCTCTGTCCAGCTTATGCATCTTCTCGGAGCATTTTTTTCCTTTTTGCCTCTCGTCATTTGTTCATTTAATTATATAAGAGGTTGGCGGGTCTACCATATCTGAAATATTGACTGTAGCCAAAAGATGCGAGCAATCATTGGGTCCAGGGATGTAGACGAGTGTTTAAACTTCATGGTAAGGTGTATAGATGTAGTTGACTAGAAGCGCTACCTTGAGAGAAGCATGCATCTCCTGAATATAATTGGGTGATACAACCAACACAATGACAGAGTAGAATGAACATTTGGGAAAGAAAGTGAGTGCTGCAATTTTTCCCACCAAAATTTCAGTGTAACATTTTGCCAATTTTTATTAATTTGCTGTATTTTGTTTCGGTAGTTTTGGACCAATGGCCACAACTTTTCATTTGCTACAATGTTTGACTAAAATTTTGGGGAAAATCTGAAAAAAAATTGTTGGCGATATATTCCATCAAGGCAACATCAGTTGACTCTGGCACTCAAGGGTTAAGCCTTTCATTTCGAGGTACGAACTACCTTGAGTTTGTCAAAGATAGAAAGCTGATGCTTTGGGCTTTGTTTCGGTGTCGCAAAATTTCAAAGAAAATGTACCCATGTGTCACTACGTTGCCGATTCCAAACACTGGTGGCGCTATAAGAAGTCTCTACACTTGCACAGATGACTAACAGGACTGAGCATAAGACATGAAATGTGCTTGAAGATATGCGCCTTGAGATGCGTTTACAACAGAAAAACTTAAGCCGTCAATATTTTGCTAAATTGCAATATGAACGTTGCAAAAGATGTGCTTTTGCGATTATATTTGATTCTTGATTAAGATTATACAGTTATCATGCTAACCGTTATTATGACCTTCTCTTTATTTTGTGTTTTTACGAAAATATTGTATTATTGCAAGTGACAAGATGTTGCAGTGATGTGTCATTCTGGTGTGCAGCAAATCATGTGACCAGCACGTGTGATTTATTTGCATATAAAAGCTAAAGCTGTGAGACAAGTGATGAACACTGTGCACTCAAAATCCGAAATCGAATACAGAATCTGATCCAATTTATGCGTCTCAGTGTCATTCTGTAATATTAGCGGGAGTATTCGCAACTTGAAAATTTAATTTAAAGCAATTTAGCGAAATTAATGGTTCAAACTAGAATGACACCATAAGAAAGACTTGCTGTAATTCGGTCTAGGCCTGAGAAATCGACACCGCAACTTGATGCCCGTTATTTGTTGTGTTGGGTTTATCTTGAGGCAAGACAGCTGATATGATTGGATAAGACCCTATTAATAGTTCTGCCATATTATCAAGATAATAAACCCTCGACCGCATATATTATATTTATTAGGCCAGCGAGAAGCTACCCAGGCCTCTAGGCGTGTTGAGGTCTGAAACAATGTAACGATTTTGTTTGTCATTTCCTCGAAATTTCTCACCAAAGCTGCCGAAAAAGCAGATGAATAAATGAAATGACTAGACACATTGATTATTTGTACATGTTGGTTTTACTTGAAGACAAATAAACACAATTCTTGTAATATCAGTCAAAAATATTTACTTTTACACGACGTCGTGTCAAAATACTTTAAGAAAACGAGAAATTTCTTGAGGTCAACGCCTCAGGTTCAAGTTCGTGGTATTTTCAATACAAACAAACAAACTCATAAAAGTTAACGTCCATTCATTTTGAATAACAGGTTTCCATGGTTACTGTGTCTTTTAGCATGGTATCAAGTGACGGCAAACTCGGTGAAACATTTTTCAGTCATCGGTTGACCTTTGAACTTTGACGGTTGAACTAAGCCTTGCTATTGACGTCACTTCCTGCTTCTTATTCCACATCCTCTCTCTTTACCACATTATACCGGGAGTAGTAAGCTGCAAGGAAAGCCAAATAATCGTTTTAAAGTTTTTTACCGATCGTCAGTTTTAACAAGAATACTGCTAATGGCAATGAAATGTGTCGTATCGTACCAAGAAATGATTTTTCGAGGTCAAAGGTGAAATTACGTTTCAGTTTTTGTAGTATGACTATACTACATGAACCATATGACGATACTTGGTCATGCTGGTTAACCTTGAACATATACATGCAATAGAGCTAAAAAGAAGTAAACTGTGAACAAAATACTCATAAGCAAATCTGTAAGGAAGCACTACATAGCTGACAAGGGCGTGTTTGCCTTGTAGTAGTATAAGTACAACTTCTATGACGACACTTACCTCTCCGTGGACTGGTGGGGCAAGGATATAGTCGATCAAAGCTGACCAATCCTTCTTGGTCCACAAGGGGTTCCAGTCAACAACGTGGACACCGTTCAGCTTGAAGGTTGGTGAAGCGTAGATGCCAGCTGTTGAATCAATCGAAAGAGATTTGTTTTTAGTTTCTAGACAAGTAAAGGCCGGTACGTGAGAGAGAGAGAGAGAGAGAGAGAGAGAGAGAGAGAGAGAGAGAGAGAGAGAGAGAGAGAGAGAGAGAGAGACAGAGAGAGAGAGAGAGAGAGAAGGAAGAGAGAGAGAGAGAGAGAGAGAGAGAGAGAGAGACAGACAGACAGACAGACAGACAGACAGACAGACAGACAGACAGAGAGAGAGACAGACAGACAGACAGACAGACAGACAGACAGACAGGTGGACGGACGGACAGCAGACGCCTTTTAGACAGACAGACAGACAGGCAGGGAGAGTAGAGGATGGGGCAAACAATGCACGGAGATTCAATGCAGAATAAGCAAATACATGGGTTGACAAAAAATAGCAATTCGGGAAAAAAGCTTGCTGACGGGTCAGCTTGCAACAAGACTTGAAGTAAGACACAGTAAAGGAAAGTATATGTCACTGTCGTAAGATAAGTAAACTGTGCAAAGACGGCATTTCAGAAAGCAGCACAGACCCTTCTAGAATTCAACGGTCAACTTACAGGCGATGTGTGCCTTCCACTGTTGTTTGCAATGGTTGGTGGTGTGTGGGTTGGAGAACTGGACGTAGAATCGGTCACGGTCAACTCCCATTTCAACGGCGAAGTCAGTCAACAGTCTGTAGAAGATTGAGCAAAACGTCAAAAAATTGCTACCCTTACACCCTATTCTCCGTGTTGAGGTCCAACTCAGTTATAGAAAACGATTGGATCAGACCCATACAGAAGGGTTAAATTCAACCACGAAAATTTTCAAATATCATTTAATATATTTGAAGGCCAACCAACATTCAAGAGATTACGGTAAAAATAAGTATCAATTCTGACCGGTTAATGCAAGGAAAGCCCGTTATATGATTTTGAATTTTGTAATGCAAATATACGTTCTCACTGCTGTCATAACTCCATGAAACTGCCTAATCTTTGCCAATGAAAAGGGGAAATATTCTTACTTTAGACAAGCGTACTGTTTTTAAATACAATTGCACGTATGTATTGATTCTATAAGACAATGATAACAAAACTAAACAGACACTCACTCCATCAATTCCAAATCAGTGATGGTGCATGGAGCACGTCCAATTCTGTACTGGTTTGACATGATAGTCTGCATGAAGTCGACAACCTTTTCTGGCGCCAAGTTGCTGACGACTCTGGTTCCCTTGATAAGAAATAATGAGAAATAATGTACATTCCTCCCTTAAGATAAGATCCCTTAATTTGTTTGTGAGCATAACGCCCACATTTACCTTTAATTATGCATAATCGACTACTCTTTCTCTCACTTACACGATGTATTTTACGAACACCACACTAATCGTTGGTAACAGGAAAATACAAGGCACAAATTAATTTAGTCCAATAGAGAGATGTTTTCAAGTAACACATAGTAAATTTTCCTCAAGGAATCTTTCAACCATAAGAAAATAGAGAATAAGAATCAGGGGTCACCGTGCAAATTTTGGTCTAAGAGAAACAATTACCCAAGATTTACCAACATTTGAAATTCAAAATGGCAGCCATCCCTGTGTTATCTCTATGGAGAAAAATAAATTTTTCGATTTTCCTAAAACTAAGACAGTGAACGTTTTTCTCACGCAAACAGCTTCAAAATGAACCCACACAAGTGGTAGATCAGAAAAGAATTGTAAAAGTTTGACAGTCCGAATATCCATCCCCGAGAAGCATTCTACCTTAATGGCAAAGTATTTCCAAATACGTTTGAAGAGGATGTAGTAGTACAGGTGAATTGAGACGGAGATCCAAAACGGAATATAATTCTTAAACCTATTCACCCTATAATTCCATGTAAACAGGTCCACACTCACTGGTCACACTCATTGAACACAATGCGTTTGGGTCAAACCATGGTGGTGGTAGGGTTAAAACTTATTTGCTCTCACTAGGACTCACCTTGCAGGAAAGGAAATCACCAGTGAAGTATGGCAGTGGGAATACGTGGAATTTCAGCTGTACAACTCCTGCACCATAGGCATCGGCGGCAGCTTTGACAGCGGGCACAGCCTTGGCGGCATCTTCACACTGGAGACCCATGTACATTTCGATCTTGATTGGAGCGTCCACGCTGCCATTGTTGTAGACGTAGCCGAAGCTTGTTCTTGGGTTGTGGATTTGGTAAAAGTTGGTGGCACCAACGGTGGCCAGGAAGACGGCGAACAGACAGTATTTCAACATTTGACTGAGATCTCTTCAGATCAACGTCAGTTCGTCAGGATTGTCAGTTTGTGAATTAGCATCTGAGCAAACGTCAAATATGTATCCTGCCGGATATGAATAAATTATCATATATTACATAAAGCCATCACATCGATAGCGACAGAGGCGGAGACAAAATTCAAATAATCTTTATTTCCGGCAATATCAGCCAACCATTGACTGGAAGTTAAAAATTTACTTATTTCATTGCATGATATTTGCCTCGACTTGACCATTCTACAGAAATCCCAATAATTGACATCTGTTCCGGGGAAAAAACAACACGTTATTTCTGACGACTGTGAACAGACGAACAGGCAGAACGTATGGCGAAACTTTTAAGGTCTTGCAAGCATCAGCATTTTAGCAAATGGTGAATATTTTTATGGCAACTAGTACCATGATATTTTCCCAGGGAGATAAAAACTAAGGTTTCATCCTGTCTCGTGAACAGATGGTTGTCCTTTATGTAGGTTTGGGCACAGGAGGCAGATGGACTATGTGACCTTATCTTGAAAGCGACAAACCAGCTTGAGGTTTCTAGCCAAAAATTCACTCGCTGAACGGAAAATTCGTATTTTTCAACTGCGATGCCTTTCACAAAGCAAATGATTTCGACGACTTTAAGCATAATATTTAACTGTTCTGCATTTATAAAAAAAAACCCTTTAACACATTTTAGCTGCAACTCAATGGCCATCAAATGATGTCGTTATTGTAACCTCCACAAATGTAATAATCTCCACAAATGTAATATCAACCACAATTGTAATAAAATGCACCCATAAATGTAATATCGCCCATAAATGTAACAAAAATCAACCATAAATGTAATAAAAACACCAACCACAAATGTAATAAATGGTAACCATAAATGTAATAAAAAAATCACCCATAAATGTAATACTTGTCAACCATAAATGTAATAAATCTATTTTGTCGTTGCAATTGAGGAATTAGCCCTTAAATATTGATGTATGTAATAAGGAAAGCAACTCCACACATTATTCATTTCTTAATTGTTTGCGTTTAGTGTGTTTTGCATATTTGAAAGTGTATTTTACGTTTCCCTGTTTTGTGTACAGAACTGATTGGCCATGGCTAGACACAGCTGTAATCTGAACGTCAGTGCAGTCTCTACTCCAGAGTGGGGAAGACTGTATAACACTACGATCCTTTAACGCTGTTTTTTCGAAAATTGCCGTACTTTCTTAATCAATTGCCTCAAATTCGTCTTCAGTGGATAAATTGTGTGGAATAATCGATAGATTGTCTGTATTCCTATGTTGTCCCACTTGAAGTTTGTTCCTTCACTAGGGATGCCAGGATGTCTAATTTTGTTCTACTGTGTTCAAGGTAGTGTTCGTATTGTTTTTTACTAGATTTAAATATGTTCTCGTCAACATGTTTTGTGTCGTAAGTTTCTGTTATAAGGTTTTATATTTCTCTGTTGTTTATTCTGAGTCATCTGTCATAAACTTTGTGTGGTATCACTGGTTGACAAGTTATTTTGACGCTTCCTTATTATGTAATTATCAGTGTCTAGAACTACTGTTCCACTTCCATTATCTAACGGTTTGATCAGTACCTCGCCGTTTTCTGATAGCGTTCTCAAAGTATTCTATTCTGTGTTTCGGAAAGGAAACCTAGTTTCAGGAAAGTATGCAATAACATTACACTAGTCTTATTAAAGTTATTATTTACTCAGGGCATTGATAAACAAATGATCACATATGCAAGTTCAAGTTTATTACATTTATGGTTGAGTTTTATTACATTTATGGTTAATTTGTTTATTACATTTGTGGTTGCGGGTTGTTACATTAATGGTTGACTATTTTATTACATTTGTGGTTGATTTTATTAAAATTTGGTTGATATTACATTTGTGGAGATTATTACATTTGTGGAGGTTACAGTTCTTTGTACGAATAATTAAGAATATCGTTGAAATATGAGTAAATATCTTGCCGGCGTTAATATCTATAAAATCAGTAAAGTTAAAAATTTTAACCAAGAACATGACCTTGCATATACAGCGAAGCAGACATGCACACATAAATAAAACCCTCCATGCCTCCATCAATCCATCCAGCCAGCCAGCCAGCTAGCCCGCTAGCCACCCAGCCATCCATTCATCGATTCCACCATTCATCCCTAAATCAATCCATTCATTCATCCTTCCCTCCATGCATGCATGCACCCATCCATCCATCCATCCATCCAGCAAGCCATCCAAAGCCGATCCCTTCCTATGCCCATTCATGCATGCATGCATCCCTCCATCCCTCCACCCCTCCACCTATCCATCCATCCATCCAGCCATTCATCCATCCATCCATCAGTCCATCCATCCATCAGTCTATCCACCCGTCCACCCGTCCATCCATCATCCATCCCTAAGTCCATTCATTCATCTATCCATCCATCCCTCCGCCCATTCATGTATGCATGCATACATCCATCCTTCCATCCATCCACACATCAAAACATCCATCCATCTGTCAACACCTCCATCCATCCATCCATCCATCCATCCATCCATCCATCCATTCATCCATCCATCCATCCATCCATCCATCCATCCATCCATCCATCCATCCATCCACACATCAAAACATCCATCAATCTATCAACACCTCCATCCATCCATCCATCCATCCATCCATCCATCCATCCATTCATCCATCCATCCATCCATCCATTCATCCATCCATCCATCCATCCCCCGATCCCTCCACTCACCTATTTATCCATCTATCCATCCATTCATCCGTCCATCCATGCATCCATCTATGCATCCATCCATTCCCCCATACATCCATCCATTTATCCATCCGTCCATCCATCCATCCCTCCATCCGTCCGCCCGTCCCTCCCTCCCTCCCTCCTCCATCATTCATCCATACATCCCTCCCTCCTCCCTCCTCACTCCATCCATCAATCCATCCCTCCATCCATCCATCCATCCACCCACCAACCTACCAACCGATCAATCCATCCATCTGTCTATCTATCTATCCATCCATCCTTCTATCCATCCATCCATCTATCAATCCCAAATTCACTCTTAATTATCATGTTGGGATAATGATAACATTACATTAAAGCTACATTTTCTATATCCTGTAAATTCTGTAATCCCAAAGGATAAAGAAAATTTAGCCGAAGATTTCGACAATCTGATTAAATACCGACACAAGCACTTTAGGTATAAAAGTAAAACTCGTTTGCCTGCGTCCCTTTTCAACAACATTCGATAGTCCATATGTCTGCCTGAGCATTGGTGTAACATCTGCCGAGATACCACCTGTTCAACCCTGTTTCAGATTTAAATTTGTCTGACCATACTGCAAGTCACTATCTTTGTATCATTCTCGTCTAGCTGACACTGCGTTCATGGGAGGGGCTCTGTAATGTATTATGATATATTCATCGCAGCCGTGCTTTATAATTCATCGTGTAGTGACGCTTCCGTCACAAACTGATCATTTTGATAGCTGGTCAGACCTGATCAAAGTCAACGACCATGTTTAGACTGTGTCTGCTGTCGCTCCTGCTGGCCTACGTCAGCGCCGAACAAAGCTTCTACCAGATCCACTTCCCAAGAAAGCCATGGGGTTACAGATACAAGGCAGGTAGCCAGAATGCTCCAATCAAGATCGACATGTTCTTCGGTCTCCAGTGCGAAGACGCCAGAGATGCCTACCCAATCATCAAGAAGGTTGCTGACTATTACGGACCAGAAGTTGTTGAGCTGAACTTCCACATCTTCCCACTGCCATACTTCTCAGGAGATTTCCTCTCATGCAAGGTAAGCAGAACAAACTAAAAACAGTCTTGGTGACTCGAACTCTATGTGTTCCAAAGTTTGATGTAACTGTTGCTTTTTTCTCGAAAAGTGCAGTATATGAAACCGCTCGGAGCAATGGTGGCATGACAAATAATGACCAGGATTGTTTTATAGTTGCCAGATGCATCGTATCTACTGATTTGATTGAAAAAAATGTAACTTTTGTTCATGTGGATGTGTTTTGAAATGTTGAATACAACTGAAAACCTCACAGAAATGGTTGCAGATTATTGTCAAAAATTATCACTGTACAAAATATGAATATTCCTACTTATATCGAGGCCACCTTTGAGCTTTTTCGATTGCACAGTCGAATATTGATTTAGAAAAAGCCTAGTTCGCACTGGAGAAAGAAGTTCACATTTTAGTCCTTATTATAAACACTATTTGCCTAAAAAGTACATCCCCTGAACGAACAGTCTCTTGAGACAAATTAAAGAAGTAAAATCTCAGAAAATTTGTAATAATTTAAATGTATATTTTTCATGTTCTTGCCGCAAGAGAAAAGTGAAACACAAAGAGTCGAAATTTTTGAAGTGTTAATTATGTGGCGCGGCATAACACTTTCTCTTTTTCTTTCTCTGTCTGTCTCCCTGTCTGTATGTATTTCTCTCTGTCTCTCTGTCTCTATCTGTCTGTCTCTGTCTCTGTCTCTCTATCTCTCTCTCTCTCTCTCTCTCTCTCTCTCTCTCTCTCTCTCTCTCTCTCTCTCTCTCTCTCTCTCGCTCGCTCGCTCTTTCTCTCTCTCATATCTAGCTTTTCTGATTTTTCTGAAACCGAAACTCACGTACAAATGTCCCATCTGCTTTTTTTCAGGGTGTCAGAGTTGTCGATAACTTGAACCCCGAATTGGTTGTCCCTGCTATCGAAGCGATCTTTGCTAACCAGTACAGAATTGGCCGTGCCCCATGCACAGTCAGTGATCTCGAATTGATGGAGTAAGTTGAATTTTTCTGATAAATCAATACCAATTTTTCATTTTCAAGGAAATTTGGTAGTAAAATAATCCTTTATACCCGTCACAATGGAACATTCTATTCGAAGAAGTACTTGTCGATATATTATGGCGTCTATGACTTTACCGTGCAGAAGGATCATGCCCTTTGACCTTTTCAAAAAAATAATGATTAACGAGAAGTAAATAAGTACGGTGACTTACAGCATATTAAAAACGTTGCACAATTTCGATAATTGAGGATTGCTCAAGTGACCGACATCGGTTACATCGTAATCACTGTTGGATGTTTCGATTGAGTATTTGTCAGGCACTGAAATATAGTACAACGAAAATCTAAATCTCGCGAGATCTCGGTGCGAGCATGCTTGTATATTCCTTCCAACTGCTTCTACGGTTACAGCATTTATTTTCAGGAAGAAGTACGATACCCACGTCTTGCATTGGTTTTGCTATATCCATAATATGCAAATACGTGTAGAATATGACTGCAAAAAATTTCAGAGTAATAACCATGACCTTACATTTTTATAGATTGTTGACCGACTTGGCTGTAGACATGGGTGTTGACCGTGACAAGTTCTACGTTCAGTTCGCCAACCCTCTGACCACCAACCACTGCAAACAGAAGTGGAAGTCAAGCATTGCTGGTACAGTAAAAATATCCATTTTTGGCAGTTATTTATCAACAACTCCACACGCTTGTATTGAGTCAGTCATAACCATCAAAAGGCAGAAGACTAACAATTTATCGCCTGCGAATGTTGAGATTCGGTAAACCTTCATTTCCCCTAATAAAAATCACTTCTCTTGCACATTACAAAGCTTATTAAAAAGCCCTTTACAAATAGATAATCACCTCCAGTCTCAGCTAATTTATTCCCTCATTCGAGCAAGAAATTTTACATCAAATTATTTAATATCAAAAGGACAGTCTTTGACTTGATATTTCGTCTTGAAATAATTGGAACTCGTTTAAATAGATTCGGAAAGATTTCGCTAGCTCAATAACTAATAAAATTGATCATGTAACGCATTGGTTCATCGGTCATGATATGTTGTGGACGAATACTTACACGCCAAAGACTGTAACAATATGATGACTCTTTGAACGTAACGTTGTTTTATTCCTACCTTATGAAGCCGTCAGCTAATAAATGAATCACTTGAACTGAATGGCATTGCATTGCAGATGGAGTTTACGGATCACCATGGTTCTTGGTTAACGGCGTAACAGTCCTTGACTGGAAACTGGACTGGACCGAGGAGAACTGGATCACACATATCGATTATTTGATCAACCCTCCACCAAAGGGAGAGGTAGGTTTTAATTATTTGTGTGTGTGACTCGTTCTACAGACAGCTTTATTCATGACTTTTCAGCCGATGCGGAGGACTACTAATATTTGCCGCCAAGTACGATGACTAGAAATTTTTCCCGCCAAACTATTCACTACAAAGTTGTTTTCTTGTCGAGCATCTAGCACGTGTGTTGTGCCCCTGCAAGGCACTCTTCTCCTCAGGGTTAGTGGGATATTCGTACCTCATCATGTAATTTGGCTGACGCCCGTTGGATGATGGACTGATAAAAATATGTTGAAATGTTGAATAGAACAAAAAGTATTTTTTAAAAACACGATTGGAACTAATTTGGGATAATGGTTCTACTCCGGAATAAAAAGGACCCGATGCGTTCTACACACTCAGTACGCCCTAATAATCACGTGATGCCGGTACAAACAAGCCCTCATGTCTGACATGTGTACTAACGCGCATGGAAATACACGTACGTCTATGCGCACATGGCTTTGTTTGTACCGTGGTCGATTCGAATTCCGGGTTTGGCCTATTGGATCTTTATATTTTTCAAATTTCTCAAAAAGGTTAAGTGCCCTATAGTTGGATGTTGCAATATTACAAATTACTTGTAAAAACAAGTGTGTAATGTAAAAAGAATAGTAGATGAGGTCACATTGTAGACGAAATCGACATAACTTCACCATCCAATTATCCCAAATTAGTTCCAACCGTGTTTAAACTAGTAGAACAATTATGGAGATACTTTACATTTACTGCAAACGGAGCTGTGATACAAGAAATGTGAGTGTGTATACTTAATCATATTGACTTTATGAATTTATTCCGTTTTGTTTCAGTTCACAACCCCAGGTATTATGTGGTAGACAGTGTAAAGAGAAAGAAGGGGGAAGGAGATGACGTCATGAAAACAGTGGACGGACATGGCGCCGACTTTTACATACCGCAAAAAATTAATGTACAAAATGTTGGTTTTTGATGAATCGTGGCAAATAAAGAAGACATGATTCTTGTAATTTGGGTGTTATTTTTAAGTGATATTGATGTAAACTTAAAAAGTAGGTCATTACAGCCAAAATGAGCAATTTCTCTTGATGTATAATTCTTTTTACACGACGTCGTGACAAATAAACGCTTTCATTGAAACAGTATATGATGTTGTCATCGCTTCTTTTGTCTTCTCTGTCACGTGATCGGTGGAAAGTTAGTGAAGTTATTTATCCCTCGTTGCAGACCAGTGCGTCCCGGAAGATGACTGTGGCACTCAGTATTCTATTATTCTTTCCTTGAGAAAGTGAATTTTTACCTCGAGACGTTTGCTAACACTTTACCTTAGGAATTTTTGAACTGTTCTCTCTCAAAATCAAGAATAACAATATAAAAATCAAGGTCACTATCATTGAGAAATTAATTACCCAATATTTAGCGGCACTTGAAATTCAAACTGGCTGCTTTCCAAGTAAAAACTCTACGGGAAAATGTTGAAATGTCTATGAGCTTCAACATGAGCCACACAAGTTGTTGATCAAAAACTTTTTGTGGGGTTTTAGAGTACATCTTTATATCTCCGAGTCGCGTTTTACTTTAATCTTCTCAATGCGATAATGAGCTTAATGCCCGGGCAATCTTAGAAAATACTCAAAAATGTGCACGTGATTTTCATTCGGCAACTCCACTTCCATGTTAAAATGCAAGTAAAATACGCCCCATCGAAGATGGTCTTGCGTCTAGTCATTGACCTCTATTCTCGTCTCCGTGTTTTCTCCACCGTACACGCACGCACAACGACGCCACCAACGTCCACGATGAATTCTCCATGATGATCAGTCTACAACTGTGGAAAGCAAAAAGCGAAAATGGGTTTTGTTTCATGCATTTTTTAAAAATATTGCAACTCTCCACCTCTACTGTAACAAAACAATACCTTTAATATTCAAACAAATTCAAACATAGTTTGTTACGCAACAAAAAAGTGGGTGATATATCTGACGGATTTTGTGTTGCCTTTTTTTATAGTCATTCTCTGTCGGGTTTTATTCACACTCAAGATCCACATTCAGTAGTTTTTTTTTAAATTATAACGTAACATTTCTCTTCTGTCCTGTTGTACTTCAAAGAAACCTACCCGTTTGAGACTTGCTTTGTAGGCAATTAACGTACAGCCATTCTCATTTTACTGGAGTGAAATAGTCCACGCACATTTGTACTTGCAACTGCCAATCTCGACGCAAAAGAGATTTTCTCGTTAAAGCTGATGAGCTGAGGCAGTCGGAGGAAGTGACCAGTAAAAATGCATTCTCAGCAACCAAGTTATTTTCCACCACATAACTTCAACAAACCGGTGGGGTTATACGGTCCGGTCAGAACATTCAAATGTTAAAATATAACCAAAAGGTATGTTAATGAAATGATGTAAGTTATAATTATCTGGTATGAAACTAATACTAACTAAACGGATGTTTATATTGTCTTTGTTCCCAAAAGACCGCGTTTATGTTTGTGCTTGTCAGTCTCTGTTTGCACCTGTGCGTAACTTTAACTTTGCTGTGCAGTGTACAGTCCATGCCAGATGACAAGGGCGAGAGATAGCGACGAATTCGAAAGCAAGACGCATGCAATGGCGTTAGCGAGGGTCTCGATGGGAAATGAACTTTGACCTATGATCTGTTGTTTTAAATAACGTTCGTCCTGAACACTTTTAGCAAAGAAATAAGTACAATGATATATATCGATCTTTTTTAGGAAGAATCAATGCTGCGGTTCCGCGTTTTCACTTCTTTTGTGATATTTGAAAAGAAAACATTAATACACAATCGGAACCAATTTGGAGAATTTGATCTTTTCATTGCTCAAATTCATCAAAAGTGTTAGGTGCTAAATAGCTGAAAGTTGCAATATTACAAATTGCCCATAAAAACTAGTATATTTGCAAAAAAAAAGGAAAAGAAAAGCAGATGAGCTTACATTTGTAGATTAAACAAACATACTACACTATCCAATTATCCAAATTAGGTCTAAGCGTGTTTAATTTCACAACATCATTTTGAGGACGACAAAGGGTTCCTGTTTTTAGTTCCATGGAATAGTAGAAATGCTCCGCTTTCACTTAGTTTAAGAAGGTGTCCGGCATTCATTTGGCAATCGTCCACTTGTCGGAGTTAAGTGTTCTAATTCCGATCCGTGACCTCGTCATGGGGTCATAAGCCCTTGAGAAAATATATGTGCACAGTATGGCTCGCGATACAAGGGTGTGTGTGAAATCTGCTGGGTAGTTTTAGCGACAGTATTGCGGTACAATTTACCTGATTTTACTCTCAAATACGCACTCTATACTTAGTGGACTGTCGACATTGCCAAGGTAAGACTATTAGCACGTTCATTTGTGGCGTTATTTCGCCAGGAACGACAGCCGGGGAAGGTCTGCGTTCATTAAGTAAACATATCCGTAAGCCCAGATACGTACGCACACCTGTGGTGAATGGACGTGTGTGTGTGAAGGTCTTGTACTCGGGGTGTGTTTATCTAATTGGTTCGGTTGTAGTCTACAGACTAGCCGAGTTGCTAAAGACAGCGCTGGTTTCTGTGCGTGGCATGTTTGTTCTCTGTGCATATCGTCAGCATACCGAATATAGCTTAATGTGTACATGCTATGGTACCGCCTTTGTGTCAGTGAAGGACGGTACATCACCGAGGGCAGAGCAGAATCGAACGTTTACACCTGAGTGATCGTATAAAATTCCCGACATGTTGAATTTCATGTATAACAAGACTCACTTCTTAAAGTGGGGCACCTACAGGGGCAGTGTACTAATTCGCGTGGAAACAAGCTCGACTATTTCGCTATCGAGGTTACAGGGTAGTAGATCCTAAAACACAAAAGGTACTTGTGCCTGCCACGGGCTTACGACGTCCAAAAGAAACATATTGTAGCGCCACGGTTGAAAGTTGGTCACACCCAAATACCAAGCCGTATGGCTTTGTTACAGCCGCGCACTTCGACAGTTTAATATATGCATGTGTGTTTTATGGGTGGGGCAAGTTGTTGAGAAATTTAGAACCTTCTTATTTTGTCGTGTATGTATAAACTTTTGTCTGTTGATGTCTAACAACCATGATATATCTACCCTTGACCTTGTAAAAACGCATTTGACAAACAATCTGCCCTCTCGAGATGAAAGGTTGTTCTGCTCACATTGACTTTCACTTTGATCTGAACAGAAGTTTTACTGCACAAAGCACTGTGAACGGGCACGTACCCGTGTAGAAACGTCTCGATTCAACAAGGGAGGAGATTTTTGAACTGCACATGATCAAACTGTGTACCGAATTTTCAGCATCCCTACGGTTGGTCGATGAACAGGAATTTTCTCAGCTTTTTGGCAAGCGACATCATGTGTGTTTACGGTTTGTCAGGTGATACCGTGATGTTTTTACTTTAAGGTAGTATGCACCTCGAAAGTGAAAGACTTAAACTTTTGCTAGAACTTTCCTTAAGGAATCTTTCAACCATTCTCTTTCAAAATCAAGAATAAAAATCGGGGGTCACCATGCAAATTTCGGTACTAGAAAACAAACTGCTCAAGATATACCGATATTTGAAATTCAAAATGGCCGCCATTCCTGTGTTAACTCTGTGGACAAAAATGAAATTTTCGAAAAACTAAGCCAGTAAAAAGTTTCCTTACACCAAAAGCTTTAACATGAACCCCCACAAGTTGTATATCAGAAAAGAATTTTAAAAGTTTTAGAGTATGAATATCTGTCCCCGAGGCGTGTTCTACGTCGAAAAACGCAGCAGTGTTCGCAAAATTGCGTCACCTTAACTGACCTTTGTCGCTGTGTCACGTATAAATCATATACTCCTTGACATGAATACACGTAATGCTGTTTGCATGTCAACGCGTTTGTGTGCTTTACTAACAGAGTTGAACCAATGTTTAGATAACTGCAAAGTTAGCATCCGTATTCAATTTGATAACACCCGGGTGCCGTATGGCATCAGAAAATATCGCGATGACATTGATAAAAAGTCGGTAGCTTGTCGTAAGCTAAGGTAAAGGCACCCTTACAGCTGTCATAGAATAATAAATTACTGATGAATTGTACCATATAGGTTAGACCCTCACAATGGTGGCGGAGGATATTTTTGGATCCTGGCTATCGACGTTGATGGTGTAAAGCGATAATAAGAAACTCGTTACCTTTTATTATAGACAAACACATATTTCGTGTTATGAAGCATGGTGATTGACAAATCTAATTAAAATCAGATCTAGAGATGACACACGCCTCCGTACATCTGGTCGACTGTAATAAAATGTCCCCGTCACGTCTCGGCCAGAGCAGCCGACCAATTGCAAATAGTGTTACATCCCAACCAGGTAGAATATGCATCGGTCATACAGTGGCCATATTTCTTTTGAAGTCACTGTTGAAGTCACTCGCCTGTTCTTCTGTTTATGACAGTCTCCTTAGCTAAGTTGGTATTTTTTCTGGTGCAGTCATTGTCGCCCATTGTGCGTTGTTCTTTGCTTGTGACCAAGAACCTGTAAATCAGTTTGGTATTGTTAACCCAATGTCTCGTCAGTCTATGCCACATTTTATGACACCGAATCTAATACTATTATAATTTCATTTAGCCTGATTTTATTTGTACTCACTGGCTGGTGTGGGTGCATCATCTATTGCAGGTCAATGTGTTAACTAACATACTATACACCGATTCAGCAGTTTATCAGAGCAGCAGTTTAAGATCCCCCCAGGGGGGGGGGGGTGTATGTATAATGCAACTTGATTGGCTCTTGCATAACGCGAGATTTCAACGTCATCTTCTATTGTAGTTGGCCAGATGTAGAAAGGTGACCAATCGCTGCTAAGATCAGCGAAAAACTAGAGAAGGTGGAATACGGTCGCCATTGAAGGTAGAACGCGCCTCGGGGAAAAATACTCTGACTCTCAAACTTTTACAATATTCTATTGGCCTACCACAGATTGGGGCTCATGTCGAAACTTCTGGAGGAAATAAAGTTTTCAACGGCTTAGTTTTGTGAAAATTGGGAAGTTTATTTTTCTTTATGGAGATGACACAGGGATGGCGGCCATTTTGAATTTCAAATATCGGTAAACCTTGGGTAATATGTTTCTCCAGTACCGAAATTTGCATGGTGACCCCGATTTCTATTCTTGATTTTTAAAGTGAATGGTTGAAAGTTTGCTTCGGGAGAGTGAGCAAAAGTTTAAGTCTAATCAGATTGGGTGATGAATTCTCGACACATATAAAACCTCAGGCTGTTCTACCATTGGCCACGTACCTTTGTCCAAATATCGTACTATCGAGTTTGCGATGCCCTTTATACTTCTATTAAACAACAGTGCCGCGCTCGTTTTATACCAATAGTAAGCTCGATTAGTCGATAAGTCAGTAAGACGCCCATCGTCCACGCTATCAGTCATATAGTGTCCAAACAAAGAGCGAAACAAAAACAGAATGTTTCGGAGTAATGGGTGAAGATTTGAATGACCCTCGGTGAATACTTTCTTTGTTAGTGTTGTGTCCATGGAGACATACGGAATTTTTGACCTTTCAGAGTTTATTTAAGTAGCTTGCAAGAATAATTGTCGGAATCGAAGGGTTCAAAGTTGACACAGTTGAAAGCGCTCTTGAAACGTTAAACCCACATGTACACTTCCCTCATGATGGTGGAACGCTTTTTCAGTGTCGCCGTCACTTTCTCAAAACCATTTTAACTTTCACGTGATAAATTATAAGATCATGAATCATACGAAACATTTTAGATTATCGTATCTGAAGCAACCCTGTCGATCGTTTTCATTTTTCTTTCCCCGTGACAAACTTTGAAGCTTTGTCACGCGTGAGTGACGTCTTTTATCCATAGAAACCAGAGTGTGACTCCATCTTATTGGCTTGGGTCAGAACCTCGGAAGAATGTCCACTTTCGACAGTAAACGGACACAATGGCCATGTCATAGATTTAATTGAGTGAACTTTTAGAGAGTTGTCTAATTCCTGTGCTTTCTGCACGAGGGCGTTGTTGTGATGATATACACAATACCTTTGCGAGCTCGTGACTACATTTTTTATGACTCACTGGCAAGGGTTACTCACTGTGATACTCTGAGTTATACTAAGTCTTATAACTACAGCAAGTTTCAAGCCGTGTTTCAAGTCAACGTATTGTATGATTGTTAAATAGGCCGTCGTGGACAAGGTTTAGAAAGTCTGTGCGGATCAACAAAATGCTGTCAAATCATGTTTAAATCGATAACCTTGAATCAACGACCTTGACCATCTGAAACTTAAAGATTGCGTGAATACGTAGAAAATGCAAGTTTTTCAAGCTTGCCTGTGAAAGAAGCTAGCTGTATGTCGCTATTAACTTCCAACTCCGATTCTGTTTACCCTCGAAAAAGGCGGGAACCTGTCAGGTATAACTTCATTTTAATTTTTATGGATCAGTGGAAACCCCATAATATTGATTGACCGCCGTGGTATTTCATGCTTGAAAAGCCTGCCATCCTCCCTATGACGAGGTAACATAAGTATTCCGCGGGATACGTTAGAACAAAGCCGCGAATTTAACAGAAAGCCTCACGTGACTGCTTCTTTATGCATAAGTGAGTGTTGACAATTTTATCGGGAGGGTAGGCCAATCTCCTTTGTTAAGTCTGACCTTCTTCCACGGTGAGGCATGGGCTTAATGTGCGGGATGTTGATGACTTTGATTCTCATTGTATATTCAGAACTCACTGATCGGGTTTAGAGGGGCAGTCCTCAATCCCTGGTTCTTTCATGAGATGTTGTTGACATTGATTGTTTGTGTGATATCAGTACCCCCTTCTCCTTTGAAAGTTGTACACAGTAAAATTACTCAGAGATAAGGGTGCTAAAATAGCTGTCCCTTTGAACTGCTGATGCGCAGCATGCTAATAAGGTTATCTCTGATTAGTCCATTGACACTATTCACAGCGACTTAGGGAGTCTATTTGTATTGTTTTAATTATATTGGTAAGATTCAGATACCCAATTGGATAACAGCTTATTCAATGCTGCACATTAGCCCCCTTTTAAGGGGCCGCTGCACTCAACACACCGTATTTTGCTTTAAAATCACCTTTTTGCAAATATTCATTCAATTTTAATTAAATTGTTAATCCAGGATTAAAATATTGGTATAATATATTTTAGCTTCTCAAGCAGTCACAAGTTGCGTGATACAGAAGTGTTAAATATATGCAAATCACCCGATTTCCTGCCTTCTTTTTCCTCCCAATTTCAAAATGTCCAAAGTATTTAACTCCGCTCTCTGGCTTGGTCAAATTTTCTGAAATTTTCACATTGTGTTCTTTAAATACTATATAACAAAACGACTATTTTGTGTGGCAATAAGGTTCTTACGTTTTGAATATGAGGCATTTTAATTCTGCTAATCATGATTTTAATCACTTTTTTGAATGTTGGTCTTTCAACCCTTGTCATTTTAGAATGAGGATAGATAACGCAAAATAAAATAGTAGTTTTTTTCTACATATACTCTTCTTTTAAGTGATATATTACATTTCAGAAAACAGCTTCAACATTTGATTAAATTAATTTTTATCATTAATACCAAAATTAGGGTTTTTACCCCAAATATACACCCACTTCATCCCTCGAGTAAACTACTACTACCATATTAAACTTTAGAGTCTCTGCTTTTGGAAAATATATAGTATGAGGGGAATTCCTTGTCATCTTTGATGAGAAATATTGCTTTGAAAAAATTGTGTTGGTAACATGCAGCTCCACCTTAAATCATGTTAAATTTGTCGGTTGAGAGATTTGGTTACCTGGTTTTAATTGCGTTAAATTTGTTTGTTTTTTTTTTCGAGAAAATTCTTGTTCGTTGTCGACAAATGTGGCACGTGTTGAGTCACAGTGGAGAGGAATGTAGTTGCCATGAGTGTTTCTGCATTAAACATCACAATCAATATTCTGAACGAACACACAATGAAAGCTACAAGTATGTGTTAGCTCTGTCTTTTGTTAGAGTATATAAACAACAAGAAAGGCATTTCATTGTATGTATGTTTGTATAATTCGACTCTGAGATCAAAAACCATGCCTCTAAGCAAGTGTATTTGTACATCTGCAAATTTTGAGGCGAAGGTGTACATTCCTTAGTTCTCCTTTGCTCTAAAGGAATCGTAAACAAAAATGTATTATTGATATTATCCGAATATTCTGTCTGGCAGTCTTTATCCAATAATGCTTTGATCGTGTTAATTTTATAATGTACATTACATGTGTAACAGAAACGAATAGATTATTGGGGCCCAGAAATGTATCGTTAACTTTGCGTCCGATTTTAACCCCTTTGGACTATTTGCTCCCTATTCGCATATCTTAATGAATTATTCACAGAAAACCAAACACTCACACAGAAACATAACAATAAGAAGTAGGCTGGTGAGAGGAGACGAATTTCTAAGGTAGTATGAGCCTCGAAATTTACAGACTTATACTTTTGCTCGAACTTCCCTAAACACAGCTTTAAATCGTTCGTTCTCTTGACAAACCGAGAATACAATTCAGGGTCACTGTGCAAACTTTGGTACCAGAGAAACAAATTGCCTAATATTTACCAATGTTTGAAATTCAAAATGGCCGCCATCCCTTTTGATTTTCAAAAGCTAAGATGATGGAAACAGTACTTACTCTCAAAATTTCTAATGAGCCCATACAAGCAGTAGACTACAAATAAATTGTAAAAATTTGAGAGTCCGAATATCTGTCGTCTGGGCGCATTCGATTCGTTGCCAGATTTGACTTGAAAATAGTGTTTCACACAATGATTTGTCCTAAACACCTGACTTGCTAATCAGCTTGTTAAGTTGGTAGACTACCCACAAGCAGTGCAATGTCTCCTAATTCTACCGAAATCTGCTCTCATAGAAATCTGCCCTTCAGTCACAGTCAAGTTCTTCATCGTCACACCAATTTTAGATTGTACATGCAGTTCAAAAGAAAATGGCCAACACTGCAGTAGAATGAGCAGTCCTTTGCCTCTGAAAAACGGAAGTAATGTTTCTAGTGGGTTTTTTGGTCATAAAATAATTCAGAGAATCAACCAAAAGAGTGCCCTTATCATGTGATAAATCTTACCTAAAAATAAGACCTCTGTGTGTTGTATACATACTTAAAACAGTACGTGCCACGACACTGAAAGACTTAATTTAGCCTAAACGTTCTGCAAATAAGTCCTATTAAAATCAGGGGTCTCTGTGCAAATTTTACTACCGTGGTAACAAATTACCTTATATTGGTAATGCTAAATGACAGCCATCCCTGTGTTAAGTCATTTGCAAAAAAATAAAATTTCGATGTTCACAAAAGTAAGCCGGTGTAAACTTAAGGTACTCCAAGGGCATCAGTACGAGCGGCCACGCAAGCGGTAGATAAAACAAGCATAATGGAGAATTTATAGAGTTTGAATATTTGTCCCCGAGGCGCGCTTCCTACGTTTAGGTAACCATTCATTAGTGCCGCCATTTGCCAAGACCATAAAAGGGTCAACGCTTTCTTTCAACTGCTCATTTCTCTCTGTTTGCGGAATTGGACCATTTTTACTGATCATTCTGCTCTGCAATGTTTTAACGCTCTGCATTATATGGATGTAATAAATGGAAGTAATTGACCACTAAATCACTCACTGAAATGGATTTTCAAAGTTTGTCTTGAAAGATAGATTTTTCCGATTGAAAATTTCACGAATTTCAGTCCTTGCACGGTGTTGATGATTGCCAATCATAGAGAGGAACATTTTTCAGAGAATTAGGGTCGCATCTTCACTTTTCGTATTTCTGAGTTAAACGCTTCAACAGGTAGGCACTGTGTTTTTATTTTATCTTTTCATGATGCAGAAAAACATCAACTTAAAATACCATTTGTATCCCTTAACATGGCAATAAAGTGTTATTACAACGATTTTATTTCGGCAGGAAGTGACGTGTTTTCCTCTCCACGTTAAAAATGCCGCTGAAGCAGGGAAGTAGGAAGCCTAGGGAAGAAGAGGTTCAACGGGATTCCATTCGAAGAATTGAACGTGACGTGGTGAGTACCTCTGAACACAAATTGTCGTCTGATACGTATCGCGTAGTTGAGTGTTCACAACTCTCAATACTACATAATGGATGTTGGTGGAAATATAATGATGGCGTTCAATGGCGCCGCGTTGGAGCTTCTCCGTTTCCAAATATTGAGTTAGTGAGTAACATGTACTCTATGACGTCACGACGCTCGGAAATCAACTCGAAAGTACTCGACTTTATTGTGAATTAGAGAACAAAATTTAGATATTAACATCTTTTACCACTGCCATCGATCGGAGGTGTACAGTTCAATCCCTGATCTTAAAAATAAAGTGAATTACGACGAAAATGGTATCAAACATGACGTTTAACGTTTTGAATACGCAACGGTTACACCGCATCTTCATTCAGTACACATGTGACCATATGGTCTTCTATGTTCACTTTTACATATGCTATTGAAAACATTCATTGTCATCAACTACGTATGCTAATTAACATTTCATTCTATTCTAGGATACCCTAAACCGTTGCCTTGACGACATAGAACACTTCGTATCCAAGTTACAGAAAATGGCCAGACAATATTCAGAGGTCACGAAGAATGCGAGGTCGACAGAAAATACAAGATATCCCCAAGAGGGCGCCCCACGCAACCGGCCCCATCCTCCGAGTGACATTGAATATGTCGATGCTTTTCAGAAGATCAAGCTAGCGTTTAATTTAGTTGTAAGGAGTGCATTTATTCTAAAATTAATTAATATTTTGTTCTTGTTCAACTCCGAAACTCTTGATGAAATGCATTGTGTTTGTACAACTCGTCAATGCAGCCAACTAGTATACGTTTGCAGTATTCCGATTGCTGACAGCTGAAATTAAGTTTTGGGCACCCGCTATCATTCATTGTTTCAAGACACATGGAATAATGTGCAAAGTGCATTTGACTAGGCTATTAGTTTATACCTCAGGTTACCTTTAGTGAGAAAACATGTCGTTGTTTTATGTAACAAATAACATTTTTGCACAGTTACAATTAATTCGTACACGACGAAAATCGTCTCAAAATTTCAACCCTTTCTCACATCGGATTTCTCTGGATATACAACTTGGCTATTATTAGAACCATAACATGTAAATGAGCCCCCACAAGTGCTAGATCACAAAACCATTGTAAAAGTTTGAGAGTCCAAATATCTGTCCCGAGGCGAATTCTACCTTATTACAAAATCCATATTTGTGTTTTATTTTACTTCAGGCCAAACTAAAGGGTCATATACACGAGCCAAATGCAGCGGATCTCATTCACAATATCTTTCCACCGTTGGTGCTGCTTGTCCAGAGTTGTGGGGGACCAAACCTGGCAAGGAGCGTCCAATCGCCATTGCTGACCCCGCAAGCCATTCAACTTTTAGCAGACTGCCTCATGTCAAAAGAGAGCGATCTTTGGTCGTCCCTAGGACCAGCATGGGCCATTCCTAAGTAAGAATGTTCACTAATATGAGTTTACGTATTATATATATATATATATATATATATATATATATATATATATATATATATATATATATATATATATATATATACACACACGACGGACGCTATCTCCTATCTCCTCGTACGATCTTGAACCAACCTTGAACCAACTTCATATGTATGTATGTATGTATGTATGTATGTATGTATGTATGTATGTATGTATGTATGTATGTATGTATGTATGTATGTATGTATGTATGTATGTATGTATGTATGTATGTATGTATGTATGTATGTATGTATGTATGTATGTATGTATGTATGTATGTATGTATGTATGTATGTATGTATGTATGTATTTACCATTACCATAAGAAGCAACGAAACAATTAGCCGTCGCTGACGACAGTGACAATGCCGATGAACACTTACCAATAGACATTTTTAACCGAAATATCACGCTTGAATTGTAGCGTGTCGAGAAATTGTTAATTATAACTCAGATTCATTATTAATGCCGTTTTTCAGGTCGGCCTGGCCAAGAGATCGCCCCGTTCCTGAATACAAACCTAGGTTTCATTCAAGACGAAAATCAAGGATGTCTGCAAGACTAAGCCAACCCACTGGTAGGACAGAAGTCCCTATGGCCGATTCCAATAACGTCCCAAACGCTGACGACACGATGGTAAGAAAATTCAAATCTTTGTTGTACTCTGTAACGATGCACATACAGATACGGAAAGGCTTGTGTAGTTGTCAAAGTGATGATGATGATGATGATGATGATGATGATGTTGGTGGTGGTGATGATGATGATATCATTATGTGGACAAGAAACAAAACATACATGAATTTTGTCGTACAACAGGTGGAATTAACGATCAGAAAACACGAAATCTGTGACATATCGCTACACAATTTCATCCTTAGATTTTTGTATGTCTTGTCAGAGTCGTCAGTATTCTTAACTGTTTCATAACGATTCACAATACAAGTAATACAGTGACAGTAAAAATCAGTATGTATGTGTAAGTAACTTTATATTGATATAAAAACAACAGAGTGAACGAAAATAATTTGTGTCTTATTTGCAGAACTATGACCGAGCTCTGCCACCGAGAAATCCAACCCGTAAGATGGCACTGTGCCTACAGGACTTCGACGCTCACTACTCTCCAGAATTGTCCATGGTCCTTGGCGAGAAACTGGAGGTAATCAAACTCGGTCAACCCAACCATTCCGATTTGAAATCAAGAATAAAAATCAGGGGTCACAGTGCAAAATCTGGTATAAAGGAAAAATAAGTTTTCCAATATTTGCCGCCATCCTTGTGTTAACTGTATGTGGCAAAACACAACTTTCGATTTTCATAAGAATAAGCCAATGAAATCTTTCTTCTACTCCATATGCGTGAAAATGAGCACTCACAATAAGCGTTTGACCACAAGAGTTGTGTAAAAGTTTCAGAATATCTGTCCCCGATCGAGGCGCATTCTACCTTAAAGAATGAGGACAAACTATATACTGACTGATCCATGGCTTCCGGATGCACTTAATTTTTTCTTGCATTTATTTTACAGGTGTTGGACGATAGCCGCAAGTGGTGGTTCGTGCAGAATGAACAAGGGCAGACAGGCTTTGCGCCGTCGACGTTCCTCCGACCAATCGCGGTGGAGAGTAAAAGTAGTCGACGAGACATCGTTTCGTCAGAGCATGGCAACTATCAAAACCAATATGGACGTCGTTCTAATGGATATGAGACTGCTCAGCAACAGTATCTTTATCATATTACGCCAGCCAATCAGAGAGAGGAACCACCACAGCAAATGCGACATCACACGATCACATCTGTCGATCGACCAGATGACCCATCCCCGGAGCTGATAAGGAATCCTATGACAACAACAACAACAACCATTGAAGGGGATGAGTCAACGTTACTTGTTCGACAGCCTGTGCCCAATACAGCCGGCAACAGACAAAATTCACCAGCATTGGAACGACACGAGGGGTACGGAAATTTGTACAGCGACGCACCAACGAGATCACCTTATCAAGGGCAACCGTACAGTCGCGTGATCAGGAGCGCTGTGGATGAACCTCAAGAACTGCGACGCTCACCTGATCCACCGGTGACGTCAGAGGAGCAGCAAAGCAAAGCAAAAGCGATCGCAAAGTACGATTTCGTGGCAAGAAACCACAAGGAATTAACGATTATGGCCAGAGACGTACTTGAGGTGAGCAACAAGGAGAGAATGATGATTTTGAAGGGCTAGTAACACTGACTTTTGATGATTTTTCACTATTTTTGTTGTCATTTCAACCATACTTCCATGTTCTACTCCCCAAAGCATGCCGATGTACGCAGTCTTCAGCTTGCCAACTCACCCTGTACATCCTGCATTGTTATTGTTGACAAGTGAATTCTGGTCCGGACTAGAATTCAAATGTAAACAGTAACAGTGCATTTTACACATAAAGACACTATGTTGACAACCTCACAATAGTGAGTAGCATAAGAAGTTACAATTGATTTATAAAACAAAAATTGTGAAAAAATCATTTAAAGTTAGCATTACTGGTTCAGTAGCTGTAACTCATGACATTTTTTTTCACTGAGTGTTGAGATACGCATGCGCGGTGTTCAGCGTATCAATTCACCCTGTGCATGTGAAGACTGCATTGTTTAAATATTGTCGACAAGTGAATTCTTGACCGGACTAGAATTAAGTTTAAACAATTAGAGAGCATTCAACACGCAAAGAAGCTATGTTGAAAATAGTGTATCTTTCAACATGCTTTCAAGTTCGGAAGTAGAACAAGAATGTTTAATTTACATACGATATAAAATAGTGGAAAAAGATAAAGAGTTTAATAATGCTAGTGGCCTTTTAAAGATGGAAATCTTCGTGATCTGGTTAAAATTTTAGATTAGGTTTATTTGAAGATTCTTCGGAGTTCTGAGTATGAGGTTGAAAATCTGCAAGTGATACACTATCTCACAGTAAAGGAGTTGTACACCACCTAAACGTTTTTAATCTTGTACCATTTTACAGATAATTGACGACAGCCGGATGTGGTGGTTCGTCCGAAACTCTTCGGACCAAACTGGCTATGTTCCATCGCCATTGGTACAGCGTCTGCCTCTGTCTGCCAGCATAGATGTTGACTTCGACCAACCGTTGCCGACTCCATACCATCAAAGTACTACTTTGGTTGCTACCCAACCCTCGCAGGCAGCTCGATACAACCAACAAGAGCAGGAACTAACCATAGTACAGGTGAAAATTTCTAAGATTTCAATTTATAATGGATGGTTCCTTTATTCCCAGATTTCGCCATTACATCTGTGATGGCATGATTTCAGAACAGTGAAGCGCCTATAGGAAAATAATGTTTGCAACTGTCAAAAGTCAGCTAAAGCATATAGTTAAACCAAGACATCTCTTATGCTGTTATGTTTGACGTGAAGTGACGTAGATCGTTTGAGAGAGAGAGAGAGAGAGAGAGAGAGAGAGAGAGAGAGAGAGAGAGAGAGAGAGAGAGAGAGAGAGAGAGAGAGATAAAAACGCAGACATACATACAGAGATAGACTGAGGCAGCGGAGGCAAACAGACAAGGAGGACAGATAGACACAGACAGACACAGACATACAGATAGAGGGGAGATTACTCGAACCACTTACTAATATTCACTTTTTAAAATGTAATCATAAATATTGCTTGTGTTTGTTTGTTGTCGATGGAACAGGATGTCTTCTCCAGGGACGATGACCGATACCGCCCCAGTTTTCCACCAGAGAGAGATTATACCCATCCGGCGCCACCGCCGCCGCCGCCACCACCACCACCACCACCACCACAGGTACCATCCCAGCCTCTGCACCCAAACCCGAGCAGGGAAGTCGGCAGAATCTCAAGTTCAACAGATCCTACCTATGCCCATGTCAATAGGTCTTCAAAGAGAACCTCTTATCATGAAGGTGAGGACAGGGTCACAAGTAACTGTGTTATATTAAAGTTTAAAACAGAGAAGATGTTCATGTGCTGTATCGATGCTTTACAGCGCTCGATTATGACGTCATTGTTTTACATTAGCAGTCATGTGACTTCTGTTTTAAGGAAGAATGCGCCTACGTGACAGATATTGAGTCTCTCTAAGTTTCTCAGTACATATCTCTTATGCGTCTTAAAGCTTGTTTAAAGTTTTAACCGTCTTGATTTTGTGAAAATCGAACCTTTAATTTTGCCCAAATGGTTCGCATGGGAATAGCTGCCACTTTCACTTTCTATCATCTCGACAATTTTTGGTAATTTTCTTTTCTCTGGTATCAGACTTTGCACGTTGATTCCCAATTTGCATTCTTGATTTTGAAATAGAATAGATTAATTCTTTCACGAGGACAGTTTATAAATATTTCACTTCCCGACGCTTGCTACCTTAAGCCCTAAGAGACGTTGAGTGTTTAAAGTTGTGTGTTTGCCACTAACCTTGAAATCAACAGGCTTTCAACAAAATCTTCATAATGCTACCAGATCCATTGGAATATGATTGAGATCCAGTTGAACACGTATTCATTATGTTTATTTTTACATTTTAGTTGATGAAACCAAGAATTTTGTGAGTGAGATACAGATGCGAGGAAGTCAACAGAGTGAACGGAGCAGTCACAGCGATCACCGCTCATCGATCGAATTCTCACCAGATTTACAGCCAACGGAAGTCGCCAGGTGGCTGCACAGTAAGGGATTCAGCAAAGGGTGAGTGTGCGCATAGTGACGACTACGTCACAATTCGTGTACCACACGTCACACATCATGTGTAGTTGCGTCACGAATCAGTGCCACGTTGATACCACACTCCCAACATGGTGTGGATGAACATTTCGTCCTCAAATCACGTTTGGAAAACTTAGAATCACAATATTTTGCCAGATAAGACACACCTGTATGCAAAGTTATAACATTTTCCCACCATTTTTGAATTATTATTTTATTTTGGATAAAGGTACGTAAATAAAATCATCTCACCCTGTTCGCCTTCGTGGCTTGTAAGGTGACGACAAATATGGTCCATCACAATATTTGAAAAGTTGTGGCAAGGGCGTAAACTTGTGTAACAGCGCCACCACGGGATGGAGGGTGTCCATATATAATTAAGATAGAGCATTAATGCTGCTGGAGATTAAAATGCTCAAACAAACGAATAAGGCACACAATAAACATTGCGGACATTATAACAGACAGGCAGTAAAACTCGGTGAATGATATTGTTGTACACATAATTATTAGTGTCTTTATTACGTCATACCTAATAGGACTGTTCGAACATTAGGAGTTCTGAATGGCGCACAGTTGTTGACATTGACGGCAGACGAGTTGGTCGACGTTTGTAAAGAAGAGGGAATTGATGTCCACAGAGAATTGACTTTTGTGAAAGCAAATCTCAAAGTAAGTAATCTATCAATTTGTTGTTTAATCCCTTAAGCTTACGCTAAATCCTCAAAAATCTACATTTGAACAAAAAAACAACGCCTGCTCCTACGGTTTTCAAGATGACTGCAATAGTTATATGAAAACCAGCAGAAAATGTGCATGGATTTTGTGAGACCCAAAGTCCGAACAGACCGCAATACAAACGAAACCATGTACAAAAAAGGGACATAGAAATACGGAAATACGTCTTACCACATGTACTTGTTTGTTCTTTGGACTTTGTCCACATGTACTTTGTCAAAGTCCGTTTTTTTCACTGCAGGTCAGAGTATTGCATTTGATTCCGGACAGAGGGTAGACCTTTTGTGACCACAATCTGCCCATAGTGTTGAAACTCTTTCCTCTCACACTATTATTTCATGTTGTAGTCAGCTGTAATTTATCATTTTTTCAACAATTGTGATTTGTTCATTAATTTAAGTTTTGCAAGAATTCATTCACACATATAATTTTTTGCCCTTACAGAATCGAGATGACGATTACGAAACGCCAATCGGCAACAGGAATAGCGGTCACGTGAACCATGGATTTTATTACGACGAGCAGGGCGGATTTCGTTAGTGACATTTCTGCATACTCACAATTTGCATTGAAGTTTGCCACACTTATGACATTTATACTCAATCTCGGTTCATTGAACTATTGTAGTACCGGTAGTTCATCATCAATTTTATGTTTTCTTCCAAAACGACGGAGGAGGCTGAGAGTGTTCATCAATTTTGTTATTATATTCTGTCAGTTGTTCGCATATTGTAACTCCCAAGTCACGCTCAGTACACATTGTCATCAGCCCAAGTAAAAATATACGTGTTTCCGTTTACTGGACCTTTTCAATTTCAATCACCGCCCGTAACTTTTTCAAATTTGTAAAATATGCAGTGCAGCATGATTTCGCCAAATTTCTTATTGTTTGATAGGTTGTATCCCATTAAAGATAAAGATATGAAAAAGTTACCGTCCCACCAACTATATTTTCTGAAGGCTGGTTAAAGGAAACACGTATAAATTGTTTTAACCTCAGCCATGTTAGACGTCGTATCCGATTAGGCACATATATTCTGATGGTGATGCTTGGTGTTGAATCTATAGCTATTCACCCTTTCACAAAAATGGTTTCGCTAGAAGTTATTCTTACTCACGGTGATTGTGGACTTTTTACAGGGAATTGGGTTGAAAAGGCTAATAAGGCTGACATTAGAGTTATTATATGTGTTTTACTTTGAACTTTCTTTGAGTTACTTTGAGTAATATTGGTTTTGAATTCTGGACACGTGGTGTATACTACTGATCCAGTCAATCTTACGACATGACGACAAGTTCATTACTGTCTACAAAAGTAAACTCAATCAGTGGATATATTTTAGACCAAAAAAAGGTTTGTCTCTGGTCGGTGCGCGCGCGTCATTTCAGGACCTGCGCGTCATGTCTATTTTTGGTAACATACCAGTACAGCTATCATTGATAACCGTTTTTTCATGTCCAAAATGCTAAAAAGAAAACGGAATATTTAGCAGCCAGTCTTGTTGCATCAATAATACCAAACCAGCATTGATAGGAATAAAACGGGGGAAAATCCGCATCGCTTTTGCTGAATGTCAATTCAGGAACAGAAACAAATCTTTTTTTTGGCCTTACCGTATATAACTAACTAATTCCATGTGGAGTATTGACATTTAAAAAAAACTACAAAGAGATATATCGCAATTTTATCAATTATTTTTGAGAAAAATATCATAACTGTTTTATACTATCAAATACTATCAAATCTAAATCGAAAAATGTAGATGAATTGTGGGTGTCACGATCGTCCTGCTATATTGGGTTACAAAGACATATCGCGGACAATGATTATATAGCATATATTGAGCCCTGAAACAAATATTGTTTTCAAGTTGCTCCAAAGTTCAACGAAACTTTGTTTCATAATCAAGAATCGAAATCAGGGTTTAGATAGCAATGTTATGAATTAGAAAAACAAATAAATTCAAATTGGCCGCTATAACATGTGATAACTATGTAGGATCAAAGTCACATTAAATTTGGTTTTATACATAAAAAAATACACTGAAATTCGCATTTTCGATTTCGACACAACTCCATTTATTACATGCCTCTCTCTAACACAGTTTTCACTCAAACTATTTAGATGTATTGGCAAATGATAATCCAATGCTTTATTTCCATCTTAGACGAAAATCCGTAAAAAAATGAACGATTTTCGTCATCGAATAGCGCAATGATATATTTAAACTACTGTTTATGCAGTTCATCAATTTTTTTTTCTGCAAAATTTTCCAAAACCGGATTTCCTGTGCAAAACATGAATTTCGACATTTTTACATAAAAAAGTTGTCAAGTTGAAATAGTTCCGGTTCACTTTCAGTCCAGTGATGACTATGCGGCCCGCGACGTCATATCGACGAGTTACCATTGATATCCTAAGGAGCGCGCGACGTTCGATATACGAGGCATGTAATAAAAAACATTACTACTCTGTAGGCTTTAAAACGAGTTCAGAAAGAGTTAAACGAGTGCAAACTTGACTTTGATATTCGAGAATTCAATTTCACTTCCAGTATAGTTTCATGTAAAACGCTCGATGTCACAGCATTACAAGGTGTACTTTATATTAACATAATCGAATCTATAACATTATGTGTAAACATGTATATAGGTTAATAATCATGAAGACAAACAATGTTGATTTATGCTGCCTAACACTTCAACATTAAATTTGAATATGCATGATTTTGAATAAACTTTCCAAGTTATTTCATTGCACGCTGCCGAGTCGGAGGAGAAGCATAAATTATAACATTGCCATAATTGCTAAAATAGCAAACAATGCGCCAACCGTTATGTAGCATTACTTGTACATAAATTGTCAACAAATTGATTTTCCTGTGAATTGCTACACATTTTGTCTATACCTTTTCATCCATGAAAGTGTTTGATATGAATAATCTTACGAGCTGGACATCCAACCTGTGCAATCGTGCACATTGTCCGCGTAGCAAGCTACAACAAGCTGCGAAGACGCGAGAAGCCCCGACCGCAGGTTAGCTTCACAACTGTCGACTCCGCGCTTTGCCGAACAGTGCACTGCAAAAGCAGTTCGGCGTCTGGTTGGCAAGACTATGGTATTGCTGACGGTCAAGGTACGCTAATATTCGCAGGACACAGAACTGCAGCCGAATATTTGTACCTCGTGTTCTGCCTGTTTAAAATCTTGACAACAGAGAGAGATACTACGAACAAGACAGCACAATAGGGCAAACTGGATTTGTCTAGAATGTGTGAGGGACTTCTGTACACTTTTCATACTGTATGTTCTTATTTTAATAAAGTATTTAACATTTTATCGAATTGATAATCCGCCAGCATTCTTCTCAAAATCAAGTAACATCTTCTACCTCATCAAATTCCATATCAGAGGTACTTTATGGATATGGATCTATAGCATTTCACAGCATTAAGGCAATGCCTTTTTGCGGGTCCGAATTGATTCGCTCCGATTTTCCTATCTAAAGTTTTGCACCCTCCAGGGGGAGTGCAGGGCAACAGGGTTAGTGGATCACTAATCTATCCTAAAGCGGGGCAATTTGGTCGCGACGATACACCCTGCAGGGGGAAATTTCACAACACCAAATCTTTAATCTGCCTGGTTGGCAAGACTATAGTATTGCTGACGGCCAAGGTACGCTAATATTCGCAGTACACAGAGCTGCAGCCGAATATTTGTACCTCGTTTTCCCTGCCCTCGGGTATTTGACACGTCCTTGTAGAATGTGAGAATGGAATTTGGTATGGCTTGAAAAAATGTCAAATTCCCCTAATAAGCCCGCACTGTCTCCTCTGGTGGAAAACATTGATAGATGCACAATTTTCTCTCATTTAATTGTTATACTAAACATTTCGGTATATCTCTTACTTTAATCGTTGCAAGGCGTTATTGGACAGTGTAATAAAAACAACTTGTGTCGACTTTGAAAAGGATGTTTATATTTACTAACCACGTTCTTCGTACGCAATAAAGTTGTGCACTTACCGTTAAGTTTGCTTCTTTGGTCTTGTTTGTTTACGATAGCTTAGAGTTGGACTATCTTTGAGTAGGGTAAGATGAGATTCTGTGACACTGTGTCGTTTTCGACAGCGCCACCAACGGCCATCGTGCAAACCACGGAACAGATTCATTATATTATCTTTAGGCAAAAAAGAAGAGAAAAAAAGTTTCTGGTCCGCGCGCACGTCACTTGAACAACAGCGCGCCACCCTCTTTTTTCCTGTTTTTGTGGCGGCTGACACATACCCAATATGTACTGATTGCTATAACAACAAACCAAAACGGCTGAAGAGAAAGAGAAAATTCTTTGGGGCGCATGAACAGTGACTGCATGAACAGTATATATGTGACTATATTGATAAAACTGTAAAACTGACCCTCCTCCCTCTCTTGAGGAGAAGAAAAAATAAAAAATCGCGTCGCCGTTTTTTTAAAGACAGGCCTGACCAGAAACATTTCTTTTTTTGGCCTTATTCCACCTATATCCGAGGTTGCTGGCGGAACAAAATCCCTAACTTCATTCCGAAAATTGCACATCGCGTCTTACACAACATCATTGAAGCAAATGTAGGCTACCCCCTTTTTAAGGAAAACGTCGCCCGAATTTTCAAATCGAAGGGTCACTACCTTGTCAACCTAGTCTACTCCTAGCAGGTAAAGTCGAACAGTCTTATAAAACATTAAGTCCATTTCATCTTCAACATTGATTTAGCTTTTCCAATGAATGCAATACATTGTGTAATCGTGTAGAACCTGACGCAAGAGTCGATGACAAACTATACAATGTTATTGTTCAAAATTACGTCCTATTTTGGACTTAAATTCTGTCCTTTATGTCGATAATAACATTGACAATTTTGACAATTAGGGACCGTTCAGTTTTTACGGCCGGGGGGGGGGGGCGGCAAAATCTTGTCGCCGGTGTTGAAAAAAATATAGACCCCCCTGCATTTTTCGTGAAAAAAGATGACCCCCCTTTGTCAGACGAAAAAATTTGATGACCCCCCCCCCCCCCCGGCTCAAAAATAACCAAAACCCATATGTCAAATTTACCCGCACGTTTTGATTTGAACTCCGGTACGCGGCGCACTTTATTCGTGTAGCAGAGATGCCAGTGCACAAACTTCTCAGCCACATCCATGCAAACGTCTGGTAATTAGGACGACTGTAAGGCAATTTTTAACTTCATTTCCACAGACAACTTTTGTCCATGGACATTGTATAACCAAAACCCATATGTCAAATTTACCCGCACGGTTTGGATTTGAACTCCGGTACGCGGCGCACTTTATTCGTGTAGCAGAGATGCCAGTGCACAAACTTCTCAGCCACATCCATGCAACGTCTGGTAATTAGACGACCGTAAGGCAATTTTTAATTCATTTCCACAGACAACTTATGTCCATGGACATTGTATATTAAAAGTAAACTTTATTGGAGTGGTTCACCAAAGGCAGTCCTCCGGTGGAAGAGGGTCATGGGATATTACGTAAAGTCAATTTTGTTCTAGGGGGCAACAAAAGGTGGCCCGCCGGTAAAGAGGGTCGATCATGGCCATTGCATAAAGTAAACTTTACTGGACAGGGCCGCTGAAGGCGTTCGGCCGTTAAGATGGTCATGGGGTATTACAATAAAGTCAATATATAATTTATTGCAGTGGGCCGCCGCCGGTGGCCTGCTGGTAAAGAGGCAGGTGTGATTCACGAGCAACACATTGATTTGTTCGTCGTAATCGATGCAGCTTCAACTCATGGTATATCGGCTATAGTAGGGGGCGCTGTTACCGTGGAATATGATAACATGTCTGTGGGCCCTGAACATCATTATTTCCCTAAATCCTTGTATGGTAGAGACACGTTTCTTACAGAAACGCTATCATATCATGCATGACGTCAGTAATAACTTTATTTGTCAAACCTAGTCGATCTAATAAAATATTGCTTATAGAAATTCCTTAACTTGTTTTAAATACCGCTCCCTCGACTGTGACCTTTAACCCATCGACACCATAACGATATCTGATCATCGAAAAAAATTAATTTACTTGTCTATTGTCGAAGTGACAATCTGTTATACCATAGTGTATACCGTCCGTCAATCAGCCCATTCATTCTTGAATTTATTATAACATACCACTCTCAAGAGTCTACAAATTCTTACTGACTTATAATGTACCGTCATCTTTAAATTGCGTGTATACGTATCTAAGCCTAAATGACGACATGTACTTTCACAACTGTTGCGTTACACCCTTCTTCTGTTGCTAAATACTCAAAACGTAAGACAGATCAATACATTTCTCAACCATTATTCTATTCTAATCTATTATGCTATTTCATTATCCTCTATATTCTATTGTACAAAGTACTACCTTATAAATATAGAGATTTCAACTTTCAGTGCAGTCTTCCGTTGCCTCGAGTCAGTTTTAAACCTGTTTGAGTGTTGTATTCGAAGGGGACAAATAGCTCGCTTGAAATGATAAAGATCACTTACGGTAGGGCTGGAGATTCTGGACCCAAGTAACACTGCAGGGAAATCAAACATTATCGTGCGGGATTTGCCTATAAATGTTTGTTTTTGTTCATTTCAAAGGTACCTTTAGACAATCACTGATTCCTACAATAAGGAGAATATGGCCCAGTGTTCTATCTATCCGCCCCACCTCTCATCAACATATACAGAGACAATGCTTGGCAAAACACAAACAAACGATGGCGCCTTTCAATTCCTTCGCATCGGAGCCACTGATGATACTGATGAAATTAAATTGAAATAACTGCATTGTACATCTCTTTCAAGGGTCGCTGAATATTATCTAATGATAAATCTTCTGCTCTTTTGCTGTGTGTACATGACATGTGATGTCCTTCATATGAAAAGCGTCATCCGACTCCCCCGGATATAATGCGTAGGCCTGTACCAGTAGGGTGGACGGATGACAGTGTTTGTTCCCGAAAGTATGGAAATGCTCGCGCCTTTCATTGCGAAAATAAATAAAAGTTTCAAGTTAATAACAAATCTTTGACATCAGGCCTTTACAAACGCACCTAGCAACGAAATTCGAGAAATCACATAACGCGGGTGTAATTTTCTGAAGTCTGAGATCTGTCTCGGGCATCTTCGGAAGAACTTCGTGATTTCACGGAGGAAGGAGGTGAACGATAAGATCTTCTCCAAGAGGAAGGCACGAACTTGAGTACAGACGCACTAAGAGTGTCTTGGGTCAGATACGGTTTGGCAGGAATAAAACTGTCTCTGCCAAACTACAATAAGTCGTCGTCTTTTTGAGAGATGACAGGCTCTGCTATCATCCGTCTGTAATTTTTGCAGTGTCCTTTTGCTGATCACAACTGACACGACGAGACCAGTAGCAGATGATCAGACGCGCTTCGTCTAAGATTCGCTAAATCATCATATTATGATATATAGTCCCTAAAATTGTCAACGTTACACGTCCATGAGCAAACTTTTCATTTCAAAAAATGCCAACAGCCATATGTTACATCTAAACGAATAAATACATGAATAAAAAAATTAAACAAATAAATAAATAAATGCATGGATAGATAGGTAGATAAATAAATAAATATAAAATAAATAAATAAATGAACACGTTTTGAGTTTTCATAGAAATAAGACAGCGACATTTCCACTTTCTTTATAGGTTGCACAGTGCTCCTCATTCTGCCTGGATACTTTTTTGAATTTAATGACCGCCGATAGGAAGATCTGAGCAGATTTTGTATTACCCGTTAAGACTTCACTCTGCTTTCAAGTGAATCATTTAACGAATCAACGCATACCGAAGTCTGGAACTATGCAGTCACTCTCTCACAGAAGAAAACAAAGTACATACTCTTTAATTTAGACAAGACAATTGTCATTGGTGTAGAAGATGCAACTTCGTTTATTTCTGATTGGCTCAAAATCGCACTAGGAAAACAATTAGCCATATGATGTTCTTGTTTGTGTCAAAATTATGAGAATGTATTTGCAATAGGTGAATATGAACGCCTGGCGTTTACAATGCAGCTCCGCATATATATATATATATATATATATATATATATATATATATATATATATATATATATATATATATATATATATATATATATATATATATATATATATATATATATATATATATATATTATATATATTATATATATATAGAGCAGGACGTAGATTGATGTCTTCATCGGACTGGCAGAGTGCTCAATAGTTGAACTAGAGCTATAGGTAGATGAAAGTCCGAGCTGGATTATTAGATTAAAACATTTATTCGTTACTCAGAGTTTCGTGCATCTTGCGATGCAGTCATCAGGCAACATATATATATATATATATATATATATATATATATATATATATATATATATATATATATATTATATATATATATATATATATATATATATATATATATATATAATACAAAATTACTTCAAGTACAAAGTAATGATGTCTGTTACTAATAAGTTTCATGCATCCTGCAATCATCAGACAGAAGAAGTAGTGAAGTAGTGTGTATATATGTGTATATATATATATATATATATATATATATATATATATATATATATATATATATATATATATATATATATATATATATATATACACCAGTATCAGTCTCTTCGTAGGGGAGTTTATTACGTTTTTGATACGGAAAAACTCTTTTATTATTGTCACCAATTTTTTCGGGATACACGCAAAATTTAAACAAGACAGCGAAGAGCAGTTGACTAAGAAAGTGTATCATTAGTTTCTTGATGTCTAATTGCAAGTAAGTCAAAATATCGTCATTAATGACGGCTGTTATAGTTCCCTTTTAAAGAAATAATGACTATTGGTTCATTAATACAAAAGTCAATCAGTAATCACCGAAATGCCAGGTTACGACCCTTAATCCGATCGCTGGTAGCTTGGCAACGTCCTAGGATGATGTCCCATGACGTATGTCACCGCTCCGCTCAGCACGTAAACATCTGTGAAACCAGGGAAGTGTTTGATGAAGATTAGCAACGGACCCATATGGCGAAATGACATTATTTGACTGCGATTAATACAGTTCCATTTTGCTGTTTCACATGATGATGCAATGGAAGATAAAGTCATTCTGGTAAATTTCGAAAAAAAACTGCTGAATATTGGATATATCATGCGCCTGCTGTCATAAATTAATAACATTTTAAAACTGCGCCAACAACCTCACACCATTTCGGAATCTGGATCGAAAAATTCTCCACGTATTCCGTTATATTCGGTGTAATTATAAAATTTCACCATCATTTAGATAAATCTGCCAAAGGTTATGCACAGGAATCTGGGAAATATTAATTTTAAGACAAAGGTTGCTCATACGCCCGCACTTTCACTCATTGGACAATGGTCCAAACACATCTAGTTTACTGTCTTCTTGCGGACCGTCAGAAGTTGAACATCTTTCAGTGTTAAATATGCAATCATGACCAACGCGATCTCTACTTGTTTGTTCCATGATTAACCAATATCTATTTGACCAAAATCAATGGATTATTTTTGTGTGCATATATGCATTGATAAGCCATGAAATCACATTGCATGTTGCTGGGATAAAGTCGATGGCCGCTCGTCCATCCGAAAACTCTGCACGGCGCTATGCGAGTCCTGGTTCTGGCTTGCTGCCGCCGTTGTCATGGGAGCAACGCGATTTGAGCACGACACCAGCCTCCTGAATGCCTGGCGGAACTGTGGGTTACTGAAGCCATAAACCGTAGGGTTAACACAAGAATTGCAAAATGCCAAAAGTAGAGTGACATGGTGTATAGTAAGATATGGATTCCGCACCCCAAAGTTGTACAATAAGAAAGTAATCTGATTTGGTGCCCAAAGGACTCCAAACAATATTGTAACGACGCAAAGCATTTTGATAACATTTCGTACAGACGACTTCCTGTACATCTGCCCATTGATTCGCCGCGTTTTTTCTCTCTCGTTCAGTACACGTAAAATTTTCTGGTAGGCAAATACGGTTATCGTCAACGGAATAGCATATTGTGTGAGAAAGATGGACAAACCCAGTAGCTTTTCTAAAACGCCACTCGGCCAGTCGACGACGCACCCGCCATCTTGATATTCAAAGACGAAGAGATTGAAAAGTTCTGGTAGCAGAGCGATTAACCAGACAACAAGGAGAAATAAGCTCGCTTTCTTGGATTTAAACGTAGTAAGATGTTTGACTGGGTGAATGATGGCATAGTAGCGCTCCAGGGTCACAAGAACTAAGTGGTACGACGACGCTGTAAAACAGTACCACATTAAAAAGTCCGATACCCACAGCCGGCATATGATCTCGCCAGCGGCCCCAGACGGAATGTCTCCTGTCGGATACGGAAAGAAGAAAACTGTCGCAAGAAGATCGGCGACTGCCAAACTTGTGATGTAATGGTTCACAACTGGCCGCATCGGACGAATCTTTGTCAAAGTCACTATCACAAGTACGTTACCAAGGAAACCAATGACACAGAGAATTATACTGATAATGTTAAACCATAAGGGCTGCGAGTTCCATTCTGTCATATTTCTATGGTGCTAAAATGACGCCACAGAACTTTCTCCCAGACGGAGGGATTCTTTCGGTTGAATTCTCCGTACCTCTATTTTCACCAACTCCCGTCGCCCAATGAAGCGTCCACCAGACCGATGAAGTTGACGCCGTACCAAATTTACTCACCAGCGACCTGGAACATTATAGCTATTTAGCACGGCAACCAATATTTCACATGCTTCAACCAATAGCTAGGGTTCTTCCATACCAGGTGTGAGTCTTCGCATCATGTCCGATCGAGGCAAACTGACGGTATGATTGAAGAGTGGATGAATGGATGAACTGAAGCCGGGTTTCACGATTGAAAATATCGTGCAGGGTAGGATTTCAGTGCCCAGTGCCCGATCGAAACGATAGACAGTCTCCCACTCCGCTGAAATCGCGTTCGCTTACAGCTAAAACAGTTCCTCTAAATAAAAACGCTCCAACGATCAGAGAAACGCCGTTCCTGGTTTCCTTAAATCACGTGATTCTTCTTATCAATATTATTTCACATCTCTCGCTGTTGTCCCCAAAGACTGCTCAAGTACACCCAAATAATAGGTTTCTCATTGAATTCATTAATATTAACTCCTGTTTGCGAATTATTTTCTTGAATATTGAATCGTTTATCTCATTATTCCCACCGTGCAAACATCAAGGACGGGTGCATCTTTATTGAAGTTGTTGAGATAGTGGGAATCAAACTGATGATTCTTAGAAGTTGGCAAAGAAACGTACAGGTTTTTTGGGAATTTTGTCATAATATTTTCGCTTTCACGACTGTTATTTACTTCAAATTTTACCAGGTATATATGTCTTCTCACTAGTATACTCTATACCGCTCTATCCGAATAGCTATTGACAAAGCCTTCTAATTTGTTAGACCTAAATATATTTTGTAATTACCTGTTGATACTACGGGTTTGTTAATTTTTTCTGCCACTGCTGGTTTATCATTTTTGATCGCTAACAGATTGTTTTGCATCGAAAAAGACCTCAGCTGTTATTATTACCATACGATACCGCGTGACTCGGACCTGGAACTTGTATACCTGTAATATTAGTTTCAGCTGTCCGGGAGCTCGAAGCGCCCTCTAGCGATGGATATTTCAGTTTAGAGATGCGCTATTGCCTTGCCGTCTTGTATTAGTTTTCGCAAAAAACAAGAAACCTGTGGTTACTGTATGGACGGTCTCATTCCCACTATGTTATGTTTATGTCTATGTCAAGGCATTTAAAATGGAAAGAATTCTTTTATAGTTTCCTCTTTCCATGTTCCACAGGCACAAATCAGTATACATACTGTTAGGCCTATCATATACCCATGCCCATATTGCTACATCCTAGTGACGTTCGCCGTAAAATATCAGCCGTGATATTTCACGGTAAACGTCGAGATATGCACGATGAACGTCATCAGTTTTAGAGCTTTCCCGAACTACATTAGCAGTTTGTTGGTAAACAACGTAAACAACAAAATGGCTGCCGCTCCCCGCCTGCGAAGCGATGTCGCCGACGTAAAAACTTGAAGGGCTTCGAGGAACACGGGTATTTTGGTTGCAAAATACGGGAATATCACGTTGAGTCTTGAAATTTTTTTCCCATGGTATTATTTTGGTCAAGTTCTAGCAAACATTCTGCCGTTCGCACGGCGCCGGCACTGTGCACGGTCTCCACCGAACAGGTAGTGAGCGCGTGGCGTGACAGCGATGTCGCGCGCGCGACGACTGTTGACATGGCAACTCGAAGGGTAAACTAACAAAATGGCGTCCTCTCCGCGCGAGCTCCGTGCCGTACGACGATCGAAATCAGGATAGATTTAAAAGCTGAGCAGTTTTTGATCGGGTACAGTTGTAATAGCATATTGCACCTTAAAATATTCCTGCTGTATGACGATTTTTGTATCCCGGTGTCTTTCTTCTTGGGTTTCATTGAGATATGGACGACTTGCAGCGATGTCGCGCGTGATTGTTGACATCTTCGTCGAATACTTTATGAATGAAGCCTGTTCACATAAACATTCTGATATTTATGCGCAAGGCGTAATAAAGGAAAGCCTCAAAATTAAGGTTTTTCGTTCTATTAATGAAAATTCCCTAAAATTATGGGCATGGGTATATGATAAATCGGTTATTACCCAATATCGCCTGTTCCTTGTGTCGTATCAGCATTCGTGTCATTTGTGCTGCGTCAGACACTCGACTTCGTCTCGTGTCTGACGCAGCACAAATGACACTCATGCTGATACGACACAGGAACAGGCGATATTGGGTAATAACCTCTAAGTAGTACATTACAGACAATCCCATATCTACCGCCATGATATATCCATATCATGGCGGTAGAAAGAAATAGATATACCCATCCTCCATACACTATCCTGAATTTCGATCAGGTTTATCCCGGACTACAAAGCACAAACCTTACTATATTCGGTTATGTAGTGGATAAATTCTATATTTGGCAAAATCCTGTACATTGTATGTATTCAAATAGTATTGCTATTGTGCAAGAAACAGAGATCACAAAAAACAGATCACTCGAAATAAAACAGCGGAATATGAACGAAAAGTACCACTGACGTTGTTTTTCATTATCATATATACGCATTTCAATGAATAGAAATATGTGAAGTGTATGGTTTTTTTTTACTGTATATCTCTGTTATTGGATGTTCATACTGTGCTATAGGAGGGTTGTCCCTAAATAGGACAAATAAAGCTGCAGTGTGTTTCACGTTGCACTTTTCAAGTTTTCTTTGCTGTCTCTGGCCAAGGTTTTCAAAACATCGACGAGACCTTAAATTCATTGACTGAATCTACACCAGTCCTCTATTGTAATCTTCATAGCTTCAGTTCTTGTTCGAACTCCCTGAAGCTGAATCGATGCTCTTAGGGGTGGACCATTTGATATCCTGGAAGATTTGGGTGCGGAAGATTTTCGGGCGCATTTCTTAAAAGTATCAAACAATTTTTTCAGCATACCCTTCAGCTGAATGACATATATATATATATATATATTATATATATATATATATATATATATATATATTATATATATATATCAGAGATATCTGGATGTCTAATGTATTTTGGCGCGTCCTTCGGGAGCAGTAAATTAATATATCAAAGATATATGTCAGAAATATCTTGATGTCTTGGAGGGCGCTCTGTTCTGCAATCTACGGAAGCAGGTTTTCGAAACGCTCTAAAAACATCGTATATTTCTAGCGAAATCAGTGGTGTTTTGCATCTAAGTCTCAGTCATCTGTTACTTAAACTGTTTGTGAGCAGTGTTAAGGTAACAAAGTGAACATTTTGTTCGTGTAAGAAGGATTTTTGTTAGTTTTGGTACCGAACAAGCCAATATGGCCACGGCGAGTCAAGACAAAGCACTGTACGCACAGGTGGTTGCCGACAACCGGAATGCTACAGCCAGCCAAGACAGCGCTCAAGTTCTACCGCTCTTTCTCAAACAGTCAGACGTGGAACCAAGAGATAGCAGCCACTGGCTAAGAGGTGAGGAGGTTTTAGCAGCAATAGCAGAAGTCGTTACAATCGATAGTCTTGAAGGATTACAACGAGTAAGGGGATTGTGGCGAATTTATCTAAGTGATGAAGCTGACAGAACAATTTTACTTCAGCACGGGCTAGCATTACGGGGTAAGTCTGTTCCACTATGGGGACGAAACCCCTTTAGAAGAGAACTGCATGAAAACTGGCTCAGAGTAACCATAAAGGACTTGCCTCTATCGCTTGATGATAGTGCGATTTTGACCACTCTTAACAACATGGGCCTGCAGCTAAAAACAGACATAACTCGTCTAAAGTGGAGGTTCGGAGGCAAGCTGACCAACATCTTCAATGGAGATCGGTCTGTGTATATTGAACAGCCGAAAGCACCGTTACCAGACTTCATTAAAATCGGAACATTTTCGGCTAAGATCATTTGCAAACAACCCATGGCAAATTTCCAACAACGCTGTGGTAAATGTCTTGAGGAAGGACATTCAAGTTCCGTTTGCGCAAAGCCGGTAAAGTGCAGGAAATGTTCAGGAGATGGACACATGGCAAGAGACTGTAAAACAACCAGAAAAGACACGGTCAACGATCCTCCATCAAAACAACGTGAAGTACCGATACAAAGAGAAAGTACTCCAAAGACTGCAACTGTCATTCAGAAGGGTAAAGCGACTGACTACCACATCCGACGGAAAAGAGCAAAGTTCTATCATTGCTTTTTTACGGGAAAGTAAAGGAAACAAGTCGAAAATAGCTGAAACGTCAGAGAGTCTACAAGATGATAAAAACGTGACAGATGTGGACGATAAAAATGTAACTGACGTTAGGGGTGACGATGAGAGATATAATACGTCTCGAGAGGACGTCTCGGAGTTATCTGCAGAATCACCGCCATTATTAACGTCAACAACTGTGAAGAAAACAGACACCAAGAAGAATCGTAAAAGAAGACGGAAGTTGCGATCCTAATGATGAACAATATCAGATTTATTACCCTGAACGTCAGGGGTTTCAACGAGAAAACAAGCGACAACATATCTTTCGATGGCTTAAATTTCAAAAGACAGATGTGGCAATTTTACAAGAACTTCACGGAGACGGAAGAGACACTGATCTGTGGGAAAAAGAATGGTGTGGCAGAATTTTCTATTCGAAAGGTGACAATTATAGCAGAGGTACAGCTATATTGGTCCGTCAAAATTTTCACTTTGACGTTGACACTGTGTGGAAAGACAATGATGGCCGAATTATCATAATAAATGGAGTCACAATGGTTTGAAAATGTCAGTCTGTGGTATTTACGCCCCAAATGGTATGAAACAAAGAAAAGAGTTCTTCGAAAAATGCAACGATTACGTCAACGAAAATTGTTTGTACGAGAACACAATAGTGGTAGGTGATTTCAACTGCGCACTGGACAAAAATATGGACAGAGTATCCAATGCAAATTCACGCCGTACAAATGACAGCTCTACAGCCGTTTTACGGAATTTCATTCAGCGTTTCAGTCTATGTGACGTTTGGCGAAAATTGCACCCAGGAAACGTCATTCACATGGCGCAGACTCACACCATCGCCAGTTCACAGCCGCCTGGACTACATTTTTCTTGCTAAGCATCTTCTTCGTCAAGTCAAGAAGACAGACATCAGACCTGCCATACTGTCAGACCATATGGCTGTATCCCTGGAGATTCAGTTAAGCGTCGACAAGAGGGGACCAGGAACGTGGAAATTCAACAATAAACTTTTGGATAAGGAAGAATTCGTTACAAATGTAAAAGAACTTATACAGAACTGTCAACGTAAAAGCTTTGATAACAACCAAGTGAAGTGGGATCTTTTAAAAGGAGAAGTTAGAGAATATGCTATAGAATTTACGCGGAACGCGACAAAGAACTACAACAAAAAAATACCGAACCTTGAAAAGAAGCTACAAGAATATGAAAGATTAATGATCACAAATCCATCGGATGAGAATATACAAAGATACGGTGAAACTAAGAAGCGGCTTGAAGAGCTATACACGTTATTATCAGAAGGGGCACAAATACGATCTCGCGCCACATGGATTGAAAAGGGGGAAAGAAGCACCAAGTACTTTTTAAACATGGAAAAACATAACGCTGCAAAAAAAGAAATGAAAGAGCTTGTGACAAGTGATGGAAAACAGGTAACAGACACAGATGGAATTCTCCGAGAACAGCGTAACTTCTACAGTGAACTGTATAAGCACAGAGAAAGTGGAATGACGTTGGACAGTTTTCTATCGGACACGGTTTTACCACAGCTATCTGATTCACAGCAGGAGCTATGCGAAGGTCTTCTCACAGAAGAGGAATGCCTCCACGCGTTAAAGACCATGCAAGGAAACAAGTCTCCGGGTTGCGACGGATTGTCAGTAGAATTTTATCGTTTCTTCTGGCAAGATATTAAATATTTAGTTATTTCTTCTTTGAATGACGCTTTGATTTTTGGCGAACTTTCAACGTTACAAAAGCGAGGTATGATATCTCTATTATTCAAAAAGGGCATGGAAAGTGATTTAAATAATTGGAGGCCTGTGTCATTGTTGAATATTGATTACAAGATTGCTACCAAGGTTTTATCAAACAGGCTGAAATGTGTTTTACCTTTTGTCATTGATCGTGATCAAACTGGTTACATGAAAGGACGTTATATTGGCGAAAATATACGTCTCATCACTGATAACCTGCACTATACAAAAAGAACAACTTAGAGGGTGCAATTTTGTTTATTGATTATGAAAAGGCTTCGACAGTGTGAACTGGAACTTCATGTTTACGTATTGAAACGGTTTAATTTTGGTCACAATTTTATTCAATGGGTGAAAGTATTATACACCAACATTTCTAGCAGCATTTCGTATAAAGGTTGGAATTCCGATTTCTTTTCGCTTCAGAGAGGAGTACGTCAGGGTTGTCCTCTCTCTGCATTACTGTTTTTACTTGTCATAGAAGTCCTTGCATGTAAAGTTAGACAACACAAGCAAATTTCTGGTATTTCTATTCCAAATAACAACTCTGCGAAAACCTCTTTACTAGCTGATGATACGACAATTTATAAGGGTTCTATTAAGATTGTTTTAAATGTTATGGGGGACTTTCATAAGTGCTGTGGATTAAAAATGAGTAGTCGAAAGTCGAAAGCAATGTGGGTGGGTAAAAATAGAAACTGTACTGATAAGGTGGATGGGATTGAATGGACAAATGAACCTGTGAAAACCCTTGGAGCTTATTTTGGGTATGATGATGAAAATGCAAAGATTTAAATTGGTCAAATAAAATAAAAAAGCTGGAAAATATTTGAAATACTTGGGGCAGAAGAAATTTAACACTTTATGGGAGAGTTGTTATTGTGAAAGTATTAGGTATTTCGCAAATTCTGTTTTTAGCTTCAGTAATCGGTATACCCGATGAAGTGAAAGCTAAAGTGCAAAAACTTGTTGATGTTTTTATCAAAAGAAAACGTCCAATTAAACAAACGACACTGGAAAAAGACTACCACAAGGGTGGTGTCAAGAGTATCAATGTTGATAAACAGCTTCGTGCTGTCAATGCCATTTGGGTAAAAAGATTGGTTTCTGGTAAAGGCAGCATTTGGGCTGCAATACCATGGCATTACTTTACTATCGATGAGTCATGTGATTTATTACAACAAAACCGATGTTGGAATTCTTTACCAAGAAATGTATCGTCATTAATACCTAATTTTTATGTCAGAGTTTTAAATGACTGGTACATAGCATGTGATAATGTCATTGCAAAACGAAATGTAACGCAAAGGTGGTGTAAGAAATATCACATTTTTTACAAGTCACTTACAGGAGAGAGTTTGCAGTATGGTTTATACACAGATAGTCAATTTATTCCAATAGACAAAATCACTTGTAAATCCATCTATTGTATTCTCCTAAAGCAACAATGTTCTAGCACTGACAAACTTGCAATCGATAAATGGTATTCGTCACTAGGAGTAAATAACTTAAAAACACTTGTTCACAGTCAGATGATTTGGAAGAATATTTATTTATGTACAAGAGAAATTAAATTAAGAGAATTTCAATGGAAATTGCAACATAGGTTATTACTATGTAATAAGTATTTGTATTATTGGAAAAAAAATCGATTCTGTGAATTGTAATGTATGTCAGGTTCCCGATTCTTTGGAACATAAATTTTTGGAATGCCGAGTGGCAAAACGTCTTTGGGTAAAAATTTCAATTATCATTTGTAATTTTTTGAGTAGAAATGTAGTTTTGACGAATGTTGACATTATTTTCAATTGTAATGCAGAAAAATGGCTTTGCACCAAATTCAATGGAGAAGTGATCAAACTGTTTATTTTGCTAGGAAAATGGTCTATTCATAAATATTGGCTCGGGGATGGGAAAGTACCCATAGATGTACTTTTCAGACAGGAGTGTGTTTTAAGATATAAGACTGAGAAAGAATTACGACATGATAGCAAATTGTAGAAGCTTTTGAAAAAATAATGAAATCTTGCTAATTATTGTAGTTTGCTTTGTACTTTTCAAGTATATTACATTTGCGTAAGGCATGTTCGATGTGAAACTCCTGGCGAATTTTAAATAAAAGATTAAAAAAAAAAGAAAAAAAAATATCTTGATGTCTGTAAAGTGAAAGTCTGTTTGCAAAGTGTACTAATCATTATGAAATCTGCAGTTCATATGAAAAGCATGACAAGTTCTGACACTTTTCTGTTTCCTCTATGAAAATTCAATATTAGAAAGCAACATGCACTAATATTTGACAATCACATTTTTCTTACAACAGTTCTGGACATCCAGTTATGCATAAAAAGAGTGGAGTACATTCACACATCATTCAAAATACTGTGTTCAAACTGTAGAATTTACACTTTTAAGTTCCTATCTTACAACTGACATGACAACAATTTCATTAAAATAATGACTGAATGTTTATATTATACCCAAAAAAATTATATATATATATATATATGTATATGTGTGTATATATATGTATATATATATATATATATATATATATATATATATATATATATATATATATATATATATATATATATATAATATATAATGCCCCCCCCAAATCTTCCAGACCCCCAGGATATCAAATGGTCCACCCCTTACTAGCCCTACGCCCGGCGGTGGCAGTCCCCGGGTTGGTGGGTACTCATGCTTGTTACCCAAGTTTGAAAAGTACCACCTTTCTTGGAATATTTCTGAGAAAAACACCCCCTATTTGTGGCAAATCTGGGAGAAATTAGCTGTAAAAAACATACCCTTATTTTCGAAATCTAGAAGGTTAGTATGTTGACTTCCAGGGTTGACCCTGGAGGTTGACTATGTATACATGTACATACATCACAAATGTTTGTCCTCACCTGATTTTAGTCACATTCATCAACACATCATCCACAGGTCCAGTAGGCATAGGATTTGTGATGATTTTTTCCTATAATTATCATAAAAAATAATTATGAATATTAATAAATTATTAATATGAATGTTACAGAATATTAAAACTTTTTACACACAATGTCGTCTACTTTGTGTAAATGCCATCTGGACACTCCATTGTTGTGATAATTATGATTATGAATAAATTATGATTATGATTAACAAAGTCATATTTTACACATTGTAATGTGCTTATGTGAACAACCCTCTGGGAACCCTCATACAGTTTCACAATCTATGCCAAAATATACAAGTCACACCATTGCCCAGGTTCAGTCTACGGCGAGAGTTAGCATTGCCCAGGTTCAGTCTACAGCGAGAGTTACTACACAGTGTATATAATGAGAAGGTAGCCAGCTCCACTCGACAGTAAACTGACATACCCATGAATTACCTCCGTTTTCTTCACTTCTGCATGTTGATTCTCAAAATTTCTCCCGGTGTTGGCAAGTCCATAAATCAGCCATCAAGTCTACCCAGTTTTGCCACTTAGACGGAAAATTTGTGAAGTTTGAGGCTGCGAGAAGGTATATATCGCCAATGAAATGATGCTGCCTTAGCGGAATCGACAGCATCCGGGATCTTTTAGGGCCGTTTGCGAAATTTGAATGTAGCCGCCAAGCGGGGCCGAGGGCGGAGCCATGATTTAACGTTATTAGATATGCTGACATAATTGATCGTACGGCCAATGAACGCTCGTGACCTTTGATTAGACCTCTCGATCTCTCATCAGTTGACCCGAATGTTTATGTGTCTGATCAACATCAAAACGTGGAATGAGTTTCATTTCTCTAGTTGGACGATGTATTTTTCGAACTTTATAGCAGTTGTAAGGTTTCTCCAAAGCAGCTTACTGGGTATGCGATCAATGGAGGTGGTAGCTTCAGCGAAACGGGGACAAACACCGCAGTAGGCAGCTCAATATAGATTGCTGCGATCGTGTTTGCCAGCATTATATACACCTTATTCATATTATTTGATGACACCGTCATCACGTACGTCCATTACAAACGTCCAGATGAAATTCCGACGACAGTGAGCACACCGTCATCAACTGTGACCGACTCCTCTGCCCCTCCTCCGCCAAACACATCAGCGACTAATCCGTAGCAATTAAAATGTTTCCATTAGCTGTGATATTTGACCGTGGCGGTGACCTTTGATTTGAACGAGTTCGCCGCTGCGATATCACAGCTAGGTTTCCACGGTATCCACCTATTCCCGAAGAACCTCCGCCATGTGCACATCGTACCCACAAATACCTTGAATAGCAAGGAACACGACTAACACTTCCAGGCTTACAAACGTGCTGACATTTTCTTGCCCGTTCTCGTTTCAAAATTTTAGTGTTTTTTCCATAGACCCTGCTGCATCCGTGTGTAGCGTCAATTGTTTTTCCCGAAGACAGAAAGTCCTCGCTTCAGTTTCTGAGTGTGATAAAACTGCAGAGCTTCGGTTAGGATTTCCAAATCTGCGTAAGGCTGTTCGCAAATTGTGTTTCTATTTGCGTAAAATGTACCAAAAATGCGTACAACATGACTACATGTAAGTACCGAATAAAGTGTTCAATAAACAACATCAGTGACAATGTTTTTTCTTTGATATTAGTTTCACAATTTGTTCTGTTCTATTTTCTGTCGACGATTTTCATTCTTACTAATTATTTAGACTACAACTTCCCACTATTGCCTTCGCTGCTTGACCTATCATCGCTGCTCTGAAGTCAAATTCACTTAGTCTCGGGCCTTCCATGGTTATCACCATCAGATCATTTAGATCAGGCATAGTCACTTAGACAGCTACGTTTCGATTTTGTAATCCTGTTTTGGGTACTGAACCCACGCGCTCACACGGGACAGATGAGACTGGAATCACGGCTGCAATTATGGCCAATTTTGCAATATTCTGGGATAAGTTTGCAGACCGGCATAAAACTATTATTTTTAAGTCTGCGTAGCATTAACTTAAACTTGATATTCGACTAGGAGATCTTCAGGGTTTACAAGTATGCATTGGGCGCAGCGGAAAAAAAAAACCAGTTTTGGCAATAACGACGAACTCTATTGAACTTGTTACATTTTTATTGGTACAGACTTGAAGGAAAACGTGATTGACAGGATGTAGGACAAAATATTGCTAAATTATGAACATTTTTATCAGCAAACAATTATTTTTAGTCCTGGATAAACTTCACATTGAAGGGAACTACGTGTGCTCATGTCTTTGTTACAGAGACTGCGCTTTTTAATGCGTATCGGATTACGCAGACGTCATTTTACTTTGCGTACTTCGAAGTAATAACATGCTTGAAATACGCAGGATTTTGCGTTAACGGAAGCTCTGTAATAAACTATTGATAATATTATTAAAATTTCAATTTTTCTCAGTATTTTTTGCAAGACATGGATATATTTGTCTAACATATTCATAAAAAAGTAACAGGTCCTCGTAACGCCAGCACGCGCACGCCTTTTAATAAAAAAGATATCGATTTCAAGGTACATTGTGCTTTGTCTGTAAAACACGTCCGTGACTGCGTTTTTAATATTTTGTTGGGCAGCAAAATAGACGACAGTCAACGCTGCCTGTATTTTCATTGTAAACTCTGAAAATCACAAGTTCAATTGGAAGGTGACTGCGTGTTTGTACGTACGTACGCTGTTTTGAGGTCTCCTCGCCAAGTCGCTGAACTTGACATATTTTCACAATGTCAACTGGGTATCTATCATAAACAAACGCATCTGCAACCCGTCATCTCGTTTGTAATCACACATACATAGCTTGGACCGTTGACTTGAGGCATCCCATCCTTGGACAGACCATAAAGTAATCGTACAGTGTAAGTGTAACTTTCATGTGTAAAAAAGGTCACGAGCGTTCATGGCCGTACGTTCAATTATGTCAGCATATCTAATAACGTTAAATCATGGCTCCGCCCTCGGCCCCGCTTGGCGGCTACATTCAAATTTCGCAAACGGCCCTAAAGATCCCGGATGCTGTCGATTCCGCTGAGGCAGCATCATTTCATTGGCGATATATACCTTCTCGCAGCCTCAAACTTCACAAATTTTCCGTCTAAGTGGCTAAAACTGGGTAGACTTGATGGCTGATTTATGGACTTGCCAACACCGGGAGAAATTTTGAGAATCAACATGCAGAAGTGAAGAAAACGGAGGTAATTCATGGGTATGTCAGTTTACTGTCGAGTGGAGCTGGCTACCTTCTCATTATATACACTGTGTAGTAACTCTCGCCGTAGACTGAACCTGGGCAATGGTAACTCTCGCCGTAGACTGAACCTGGGCAATGGTGTGACTTGTATATTTTGGCATAGATTGTGAAACTGTATGAGGGTTCCCAGAGGGTTGTTCACATAAGCACATTACAATGTGTAAAATATGACTTTATTAATCATAATCATAATTTATTCATAATCATAATTATCACAACAATGGAGTGTCCAGATGGCATTTACACAAAGTAGACGACATTGTGTGTAAAAAAGTTTTAATATTCTGTAACATTCATATTAATAATTTATTAATATTCATAATTATTTTTTATGATAATTATAGGAAAAAATCATCACAAATCCTATGCCATACTGGACCTGTGAATCATCTTCCTACACGTTTGGATCTGGAGTTCTCTATATACAATACAAACGACGGTACTGTTTTTCATTTTCTTTGTGAGTGAGACTAGACCAGATTTAAAGTGTCCTTAAAGGGAGATTATGAAAGGACTACCCCTAATCTCAGAGGTTACTCTGAAAAATACCCCTTTTTCTCGATTTCACGGACCTAGAATCTCCGAGATGACTGAAGACAAACACCCCCTTTTCCGTGAATTTGGTAACGCGCATGGGTACCCACCAACCCGGGGACTGCCACCACCGGGGCCCTACGCAGGATGGGAGGCCGTATAACACCGAAAGAACCACAGTCATCTGTGTTTCTGTCCGCTCTGCATCTATATATGTGCCCATAGACGTCTCAGCATATGCACACATAGGGCGCATGGTCATAGTCGCAGAGCGGAGTAGACCACAAAGCACAGTTACGAGTGGAGTGATACGTACCGGCCGCCGCGTACTATGCATATAAGAAGGGCCCCTTCTTATATGCATAGTACGCGGCGGCCGGTACGTATCACTCCACTCGTAACTGTGACCACAAGTGACCGTGGGGGAAACACAGCATCGTTCGCGGCAGGGCCGGGCTAATGCTCTTCCAGCAGACGTACGGAATGGCAGTCAAATACGTGCTGCTTGTAAAGTCATCTACTCAGTTTGCTTGCGTTTGGTGTAGTTTTTATTAAAAGGACGGGAATTGGCGAAAGCGCACAACAAGATCGCGAGTCAGTAGCTTATTGGCCAATAGCCCTGCGTACCGTGCTGTGTGTTTTGGGCGTTACACGGTGGTGGTGGGGGCCGTGTAACGCCCGAAACACACAGCACGGTACGCAGGGCTAATTGGCCAAGTGGTGGTGGGGCAGGGGGAAATATCTTCAAAGCGGCTATTGATATCCTGCTGTTGTTCGATAGCCTCATGATAATCCACCCCAAGACAGACGGACCTTCAATCGCAAGTACACACATCAAAGGTTACGAATACGAGACGGAATTTCTGGCTATTCAAGTTCATTCAGTGTCATGACCCAACTTCTGAGGTTGACCTCTCGCACATGCGTACTGCTACTCGTCCTGCTGGGAAGGTTCGAGAATTATGTCAAAATTGTCCCAAAGCTGTCACTCCATGAAAATGATAACAATTGCATTAGACTATGACCTGATCAACACATTTACAAATCTAAACGTGGTATTAAAATCTTCAAACGCAGCTCAGTACAAACGATGCAGTTTTGCTAGATTCTGCTTGTCCGACTCCGAGCAAATTCGGCGAAAAGTGTGACATCATTCATTTTCGGGGAATTCCCGAACCACATAGCTTACCTCATGTAAAGACTATGGCGCATATATTGTACAACAATAAATATTTAATCACACTTAGAAAAGAGTCATCCGAAGTCATTTGCTATTCTATTCTTTTGAATTATTTTGCCGTGATTTTGAGGCAGGCGATACTCCTTTTCCCGTACTGTGGAGGGACCTGTGTTCCGGACTCGGTTCACACTATGCCACTATACGCATGCGCACAATCCTTGTGGTTGTGGAAATCCCAGGCTTGAATCATTTGCACGTATGTGACTAACCGACCACGGCCACTCCGCTGCGACGTGTAACACTTAAAATAGCGTACGCAAATGGGGTATTTTTTATTTGTTCTTATAAGAAGATATACAAGCTCACAAGGTATGGAAAGATATTATGGTAAGTGTGATTTTTGAGACTGTCCCGGCGTGGTTAACAGCAGACGAGGACAATAATGTTCAGCTGAAGCAAAGAGAGACGTCCCAACTTTGACAGTAGGTTAGATGGTCCAAAAAGTGTTAGCCGGGAACGTCCAAAACGAAAGTAAAGATGTCGACCAGCCCAACAACATCGGGAGCCCAAAAAGGACAAATACTTTCGCCATTTCTTAAAGCCCTCAGAAGAATAAGCGATGGCTTGCTCGCGAAAGACTTAACTGCTATGAAATTTGTGTGTCAAGATTGTCTTCCGGAAGGAAGGTTAGAAGAGGTGACAACGGGAATCGATTTGTTCAAACTGCTCATTCAGAAACAATTGCTCAGTGAAGAAAGCCCAGATATTCTGTACGAACTACTTAGCGAAGCAGAGAGAGATGACCTATTAAAAAAATTCAACAAACTTACGGGTAAGAATAGTTTTGATGTGAAGCCCTGAAATCACTGGGTATGGGTTCTGTTGGACTGAAGAAATTGCAGTGATTTGTCGCAGCCCAAGCCACTCCCTCGTGTGTTGATGAGAGAGAGAGAGAGAGAGAGAGAGAGAGAGAGAGAGAGAGTCTACAAATGTATGTAGCTATTCATGCAGAATGTATTGCTTTCAATTCACATGATATGCAATTTATGATATTACGAGCTCACTGGAACACAGCAGCAGCTCTAGAGTCGTCAGCAATCAATTTATTTTTCCTATCGTTTAGTAGCCATAGAAAGCTATTTGATATTAACCTGAGGAGAATATAAAATATGCTCAAAAGAATATTATACATGGGAAAAACATACAATTGTACGGGTCAATGCAGGTCTCACAGAAATGTCTCAAGTACGCATTAAATTAATCCTTAGCACATGAGAGAAAAATACAAGAGAACAAGTGGAAGTAAAATCCAATGGAATAATTTTGTTCTAATAAACATGAAATTATGTAAATCTTTTATTGTGACAGTGAATGCAGATCACCTGTTTCACTTTAAAGGTGATAATATATCTAAAGAGGCACTTATAAATTCATACAAAGTGTCGTGAATACAAAACATATCATTTTTGTCACATCATTTACTTATAATGTTTCCTAATTTGCAAGGGGCCAAAGTGTTATGTTTACTCATTTGCATATTTTATGTACCCATTATATTCCTTGCCATATGCACATAAATTTTAGCAGTGTCATGTCTCTATGTTTATGTTGACTTAACGGTAGTGCCATGTCACTTATTTACATAGATTTCTGAATGTGGATGCTTTATTCCATAAATTTTAATCCAGACGTCCCTTGTGCACACCAAAACTGGTGACCATGGCAAAAGTACCGGTAGCTTCATATATACAAAGGGACACCACAGCAGTTTATTTGGCAAAGTCTTGCAGTGATTGGAAAGCTACAAAACTGGTGACCCCATCCCCTTATACTGGGTGTTTATAATCCTTGCTTTCTATTGGTCAGTCATATAGGCACTGAATGTAATAGATAGGTCATGTATAATTTTGTCAGTGATGGTTTCTGTTTCATTTACAGGTTTGGATGAACAAATTAAGGAAAGAGCTGCAAAAGATGCAACTAAACAGCAGCATTTTGCAATGGGTCATACTCCACAACAGCCAATCAGGCATCCAGAACCACACCAGTTAGGTGCACTCCCGTCACCGCAACCTTTTGTTCGAATAGCTCAGCAAGGGCAGGGTAATGTACAATCCATGTTAAATCAACAAGCAGCATCTAGAGTTCATCAGGAGGGGATATCCGTGGCAAGACCAGTGAATGATAATACAGCATCCGGCAGTAACACAGGCAGGAGACAGGCACCAGATGAAACTCCCGTGAAGAGAGTGGCCAGCAGTGGCAGTAGCAGTAGCCAATCAGATGAGGAAACGCCGGTGAAGCAGGTGTACGGATCTGGAGATGCTGCGGAAGGGATAAATGCAGCACCAACAATGGATGACAATACTTCCATGGAATTGCCAGGCTCACCCACCACGTCTTCCGAACTGGCTTCCAGCATGGCCAACCTGAGTTTAAGTGCTAACACAAATGCAGATTCCACAACTCCAGGAAGTGATACTCTGGAGATGGATTCTTCTGGAGAAGGTATTGCAGCCGGATACCAAGCAGCAAGGTCACATGATCTGAGTTCCGAAGATATTGTAACTGACTCTCCAGACCAAGAAGCAAGTCAGGCAAAACCACAGGGCGTTGCAAGCAGAATCGATGGCAGCGGTCAGTTATCTTCAGCGGCCAGAGTTGCTTCAAATCCAAATGTCCCTGCAAGTTCCACAGGAGCTATTCCAAAACAAAAACTTGTCGTGGAAGCAAGTCAGGCAAAACCACAGGGTGTTGCAAGCGGAATTGATGGCAGCGGTCAGTTATCTTCAGCGGCCAGAGTTGCTCCAAGTCCAAACATCCCTGCGAGTTCCACAGGAGCTATTCCAAAGCAAAGCCCTGTCGTCAACTCGACTCCTGTTAGGAACCCGGAACGAGCCTCTTTTCCGACTCGCAGAATCATACGCACCTTCAAGACCCATTTTGACAGTCGGAAAGGCACAGAGATAAACTTGAGGGAATACCAGAAAGAGCTGGCGGCGCCCGGTATAGAGGGTCAAAACTACATCATCTGCGCACCAACTGGCTGTGGGAAAACAATGACAGCTGCGGCTATATGCCTGCACCGGCATGAACAAGCCAAACGGGAGTACAAAGACTTTAAGGCCATTTTCATTGTTCCTCTGCACAGTTTAATCCAACAGCAAACAGATGCCTTCAATCAAATCTTTCCTGAAGATATTGTACAAGGGATTTCTGAGACTGAGAATTTGGAGATCATCCTTGCTGAGTATGATGTAGTTGTTTTGACTGCACAAATATTGCTCAACGCACTGAACAGGGGTAGTTTACATTTGACCGATTTATCTATGCTGATGTTCGACGAATGCCACCACACCACATTAAACCATCCTTACAATGAGGTGATGAAGAGATATCTTGCAGTTAAACATGGCAGAGAGGGTCAAGAAGATGCCGACTCACTCCCACAAATCATTGGTTTAAGTGCCTCTCTCGGTGTCGGAGGTGATGACGATGCATTAGATCATGTTAAGACACTCGCAGCCAGCATGGATTCAGTGCTCGTCAAAGAAGTACGAGAAAACATAGATGAGTTAAATCAATACGTCAAGCCGCCTGTGAAGAATGAAATCATGGCTGTCCCAGGTCGTGATGAAAATGACATGTTTATCCAGACCGTGGTAGGAATAATGCGGAGTATAGAGCGCCTCGTTTTTGGAAATGAAAAACCAAGTCATGAGCAAGGATCACAGCAGTATGAGAACTGGATCGTACTGAAGAAAATGGATGCAGAAAAGGAGTCTCGCAGGGCAGTCATCATTGCCTGTCGATATCTGCGGGAATTCAATACCGCCCTCATCTACTACGATGACCTGCGAGCTATTGATGCACTGGACTACCTGGATGAAAAGCTTTTCCATGATGATGTCCCTCAAGCGTTGACGCAGATTGAGAAACGATGCATTGCATTATACAGGGAAAAGGAAGAGCATCTTAGGAATCTCAGTATGCTTGAAGAATTGGACGATATTCCAAAACTGACTGCTCTTGTGGAGAGGCTGGTTGAGTGTTACCAGAAAAATCCTGATTCCAGAGGTGAGCATTTGACACGATTACAGCATCTTATTATAGGTGTGTTCCTGCATAAGGTAGGTGTAAGGATTTGGCCAAAAAAATTGATTTGTTTCTGGTCACCGCCCGCATCACTTCAAAGTTTGCACATCAACTCTTTTTTGCCTGTTTTTCATTTGCCCCTATGGAAAAAAGGGAAAAATGTATAAACAAATTGAAAAAAATTGTGTCGCCACATCATTTTTGCCACATGTCAATGACCAGAAACAAACCTATTATCTTTTTTTGGCCTTTCATTGATTGATAGCCCTGAGTTTCTGATTCATCAGAATGCCTTATTGCCTGAGCAGATAACTTGCTAGTCAATGGTTCTACTCCGGAATAAAAAGGACGCGATACGTTCTACAGACTCAGTACGCCCAAATAATCACGTGATGCTGGTACAAACAAACCCACATGTGTACGAACGCGTATGGAAATACACGTACGTCTCTATGCACGTTTGCGCACATGGCTTTGTTTGTACACCGCGGTCGATTCGAATTCCGGGTTTGGACTATTATACAGTATATTAGCATGCATCGTCAATACAGTATATGGTCACATGTTATTCTTCATTTTGGCACTGACAAAGGGCCAGTCACGGAATAACATTTTTTGAATTGTCGCCTGACTGAGTGAAAGTTGAGCTAACTGTTACCTACATGTATGAAAACACCATCCTTGCAAATATATACATCTTGAATATGTAAACAAAGAGGTAGCAAGCAAGATGAGGAATTCCTTGATTTTTCATTGAGGACATTAGATGAGGTTTGTTGGAAACAGTTATTTAATAAGGTAGTATATGCCTTCAAAGTGAAAGACTTTACCCTTTCACCACCATGGTTTGTCCCAAATCCATTGTTTTCTATGGTAAAGTTGGACCTGTATACAGGGAACTGGGGGTGAAAGGGTTAAACTTTTGCTCAAATTTCCTCAAGGAATATTTCAAACATTCTCTTTCAAAATCAACAATAACAGTCGGGGGTCACCGTGCAAATTTTGGTACTAGAGAAACAAATTATTTTACATTTACCAATATTTGAAATTCAAAATGGCAGCCATTCCTATGATAACTCTATGGAGAAAAATAAAATTTTTGATTTTCAAAACTAAGACTGAAAGTTTTTCATACACAAAAAGCTTTAAAATGAGCCCCCACAAGTGATAGATCAGAATAGAATTGATAAAGTTTGAAAGCCCGAATGTCTGTCCCCGCGGTGCGTTCTGCTTTAACTGTTCATATCCTTGTACAGCATGTAGTTATAAAGGGGAGCAACTTGATTACTGTGATTAGTAAACTTGTCCAATGTGGACGGTCCTGTGAAAGTTACATCAGTGATATAAGGAATGTTTTCAGGGCAAGCATAAAAACCTGAAGGCCTAGAACCGTTAATGTGGTATTAACCCTTTGTGCACCAAAGTCAGTTTTTTAGCTCCGCTGTCAGCGACGCGGAGCTTATCAAATAGGTTGATTATCCGTCGTCGTCAGGCGTCGTCCGTCGTCGTCCGTCAACAATTGCCTTCTCCTCTGAAACCACAAGTCCAATTGCTTTGAAATTTTATATGCAGTTCACTTGGGGTGACCTTACTTCAGTTTGTTCAAATCATGGTGAATATTGCATATTTGTATTTTTGGGGCATTTTTTTGTGTTTTGGTAAAAAAATCTTCTTCTCTGAAACCGCTCGTTCGATTGCTTTGAAATTTGATATGCAGTTTGCTTAGGGTGACTTAAATCAGATTTGTTCAAATGGTGGTGAAATTTGCATATTTGTATTTTTAAGGCAATTTTTGTCATTTTTGGTAAAAAAATCTTTAAAAATCTTCTTCTTCAAAACTACTGGTCAGATAGCTTTTATATTTGGTACATATGTCCCTAGGGATGATCTATTTCAGATTTGTTCAAATTGTGCAGAAATATGCAAATTTGCATTTTAAGGCAATTTTTGCCATTTTTGGTCAAAAAATGTATTTCTCAAAAAGTACTGGTCTGATAGTTTTGAAATTTGGTATACAGGTTTCTATAGATGAACTAAGTAATATATATTGAATTCTGATGAAATCTGTATTTTGTATTTTTGGGGCAATTTTTGCCATTTTTGGTCAAAAAATGTGTATTTCCAAAACTACTCATCTGATAGCTTTGAAATTGGTATAGCGGTTTCTACAGATGAACTAAATGATATTTATGGAAATAATGATGAAATCTGCAATTTTGTAATTTTGGGGCAATTTTTGCCATTTTTGGTCAAAAAATGTGTTTCTCAAAAAGTACTGGTCTGATAGCTTTGAAATTTGGTATACAGGTTTCTACAGATAAGCTTAGTAATATATATTGAATTTCTGATGAAATCTGTAATTTTGTATTTTTGGGGCAATTTTTGCCATTTTTGGTCAAAAAATGTGTATTTCCAAAACTACTTATCTGATAGCTTTGAAATTTGGTATACAGGTTTCCATAGATGAACTAAATGATATTTATTGAAATAATGATGACATCTGCAATTTTGAATTTTTGGGGCAATTTTTCCCATTTTTGGTCAAAAAATGCATTTCTCAAAAAGTACTGGTCTAACAGCTTTGAAATTTGGTATAACTAAGTGTGATATTTTGAAATTATGATGAAATCTGCAATTTTTATTTTTGGGGGCAATTGTTGCCATTTTTGGTCAGAATATTTTATTCTCAAAAAACTACTCATCAGATAGCTTTGGTTGACATGTTCTTAGGATGATCGGATGTGATATATTCAAAGTATGATGAAATCTTCAATTTTGTATTTTTGCAGCTTATTTTAGCCACATTTTTCTGGCCACTGCATTGAGTTATCAAAGATTTCCACCTTCTTCATCAACATGTGTCAAAAATAGTTATTCTGTACATAAACACAGCGGAGCTATATCGGCCGCTAGGTCGGTTGTTTCTCAAGTTCACCTTTATAAAACATAGCCCAGTCAATTTTTTTCAGATTTTTACCAAAATTTTGATAAAAAAAATCTAGTTGATGAAATGTGATGTCCATTTGGTCCAAAATTATCAACAACATCACGAAACTTGATAAAATGTTGCACTAAAATTTTGGGAAGAAAAATTATATAGGGTTAGTACTGTACTGATCTGTGGACTACCACCAACAAAAATGTTGATCCAATTTTTCCAATAATTTGCACTGCCTTTAACCCTCTGAGTGCTGTAAATTTTTCCCACCAAAATTTAGTGCAACATTAAGAATTTTTCTGTAATCTTTTCTGATAATTTTTGACCAAATGGACATCATGTTTTGTTGGGTACAGTTTTTTATCAAAATTTTGGCAAAAATCACAAAAAAATTGACTGGGCCAGGGGTATATTTTATAACGGCGACAAAAATTGACTTTGGTGCTCAAAGGGTTAAAGTGACATATAAGCCAATTGGGCTTGGAGGTATCGACTTTACCCGGAATTGTAATTTTTGATTTTTGATATCACTTGTCACTAAAATAAGCTTAACTGACTCATGGCTTTATTGTAAATATTTCTGTGTCATTCATATCTGTACATACATAGATACAGAAATTATATGAAAGAAGTCAAGAATCAAAATCTGCAATCCAGGTATATGGATTCTTTTTGATAGGTTTTTGAACATGCTATTTTCAGGTATTATTTTAAGCAAGACTAGAGCTGCAACGACGGCATTGGTCAACTTTGTCAGAGAAGAAACAAAGTTGCGTGGTCTCGTGAAAGTAGACAGACTAGTTGGACAAGGAAAGGAAGAAGATGGCTATATGACAGATGTTTCTCAGCAGACAGTCATAAGATCATTCAAAGAAGGTACTGGTACATTATGTCCGAACTTAAACTTCAAAGAGAGCGTAGAAATTTTTAAGGGCTAATAGCTAGCTGTAGCTTTTGTAGATTTCATTCAAAAGTGCATAGTTTTTGTTATCTTCTTATTCACTGTTAAGTAATACTTGTCTTTTTTGAAGTCCAACATAATACAGAATACAAAAGGAGCTTTTATTGACAAAAATATTCGGTTTGAAACTTCCTAATTGAAAATCAACCACAGAGAATTTTCTAGACTTTTGAAGTGTTGAAAAGGAATATGTCAAAACACCATTCCATATGATATCACTGCTTTCCCAACTCTAGGAAAAGATGGAAAAGATGGATGCAACCTTTTGATTGCCACCGATGTTGCACAGGAAGGACTGGATATCCCAGAATGCAACTTTGTCATTCGATACAACTTTGTTAGCAATGAAATCGGCACAGTGCAGGCCCGTGGAAGAGCCAGAGCCATGAAGAGTGAATGTTACCTGATATTACAATCGTAAGTAGAGTTCATGCATGTGTGTCTCTTCTTTTGCAATTTTGTAAGTGACATTGATATGTAACAGTTGCAAATCGCAAAATTTAGGTAGTATGGTGTGGCCCCAAAACTGAAATATCTGCTCAAGTTCACTGATATTTGAAATTCAAAATGGCTACTATCCCTTGTTAAGTCTATGGGAATGAGTTAAAAGTTTTGACTTTAACGAAAACAAGCCAATAAAAAATTTGTTCCCTCCAAAAGCTTCAACATATGAAATTCAGAAGACCTGCAAAGTTTTGTAAAAATTTAAGTCTAAAAATCTGTCCATCTGGCATATTCCACCTTAAGGTAGTTCAAGCTTGGAAAATGAGAGACAAAATTCTAGCTCAAACTTTTCTCAAGCAAACTTTCAACAACTTTCATTCAAAATCGAGAATGAAAGTCAGGATCACCATGCAAGGTTTGGTACCAGAGAAACAAATTACCCTATGTTTACTGATATTTGAAATTCAAAATGGCGGCCAGCCCTGTGTTATCTCTATGGGGGAAAACGAATTCCCAATTTTCACCAAACTAAGCGGGTAAAATCTTTACTTACTCCATTAGCTTCAAAATGAGCCCCCACAAGTGGTATGACAAAAGTATATCATGAAAGTTTCCGAGTCTGAATTTCTGTCCCCAAGGCGCATTGTATCCTAAAGCCCCACTAGCTGTAACTCGTGAAATTTGTTGACCTCAAAATATCTTCCTATTCTCACCTGGGTTTCATGCAGTGTTCTCCTTGAATAAGGTAACAGGGGCGTGGCACCCTCTTGTAAATTCCGAGCGCCCCCTTGCCAGAAATGAAAAAGATTTATTTTTTTGAAAAATAAACAATAAAATGTACGAGATAAAAAGTTGACGGTGATTTACAAGCAAAATGCAAGCTGTGAGCGTCGATCCTGCAGGCTGCAAGCGTAATTCTCATCGATCTTGCAAATCTCGCGAGTTTGTGATGTCATCCGAGATCATAGGCCCATGTGCAACTCATCGATGGCAGCCATATTGCATGCTCAGGCCGTAACGTTATCCACGGTCCCTCCAGGGACCGTGCATTAGGTAACCGACTTAGCTGAGTAAACATGCCAAGGAGCTTGAGGGTAACCAAGGACAGCAGAGTACACTGAAGTTTTTATAGGAGGTTAGAATTTCGCTTGTGTATTCCTTCCCAAAGCAAAACGACCTATTTTTAGGCTCAGCCGGACGTGTATCAGGATGAGAATACGTGAGTGTTACAGTGATAATTTTGACATCGATGAATAAATGTATGTCTGTCGCTATGTTTTCGTTTTCAAAAAATGTAATCTTCATTGAAATCAATGAACTGGAATAAAAGTTATGGAACACTGTCTCAGATCTCTTTTCCTTTGAGTTTTTTATACGAAAAAAATCGGAAAAAATACTCCCCAAGTGCCACCAAATAACACCATTTTAATCTCTGTTTTTCAAAAGCTCCAACGACAGGAGGGGGGACACCCTCCTCCTGACCTCCCCCGCGACCGCTTACGTGGTCGCTTGTGATGCTTCGCACTAAGTCTTCGCCCTCTTGTCAAAATATCCTGGGGAGAACACTGTCATGTCTTGGCAAACATTTAATCGCAGTGTAATCTTTACCTTGTTTAAAATTGCATATACAGTCCCAACGGGTAGCTAATAATAAGATGCACACACCTAAATTAGTACATTCTCACAAATGTATTTTAGCTTGAAAGTAAAATCATAAAAATAATGCTAAAAGATACAGCTCGTGGGGCTTTAATATGGATGTGTTCTCAACTCTACTACTAGGGGTTCCAAAGTTGAACAGAGGGAGCTGAAAAACCAAGAGAGGGAAGAACAGATGAAGAAAGCGCTTGATGACTTGAACAGAATTCCAGAAGACCAATTCTGGGCAGAAATCAAAGCCAGACAGGTATTTGACCTCTGACCCTTGACCTCAAAAGTACCTTCAAATCAGTTTCAGTGTAGTGTGGGTACCTTATCTGAACAGACTTTACCCTGTGATACTTCACTGTAGAATTGCTTTCAAAATGTTTGAGATACATATTAAAAGATAAAAATACAACATTTTGATTGAGTATGATTGAGATTTAAGCTAGCCTTAAAATCTTGCTTGACAGTTTTACAGTTAAAAATCAATCGCTGTCTTGATTTGGTTAACTCTGAGTTGTTCTATTACCAGCTTGAGCTGATTCGCAAATACGAGGATGAAAAGAGGAGGAAAAAAGAACGGCAAAGTACACACATGGCAGATGAAGTGGAGGTTGTGTGCAAGGAATGCAACAACTTAGTCTGTAACGGATCTCAACTTATCAGGAAAGGAACTCATTTCATCTCTACTGATCCAGCATTCATGGATAGGGTGGAAATCCGACGGTTTAGAAGAGCACAAGTTTTTCGGGATACTGATAACACAGGTTTGCAATTGCCAGCGTATCTACACTTGGCCTAATTACATCCATTTGCTGAATTTATAATAAAAAAATTATATAACATATATAGTCTTACTGTAAATTTTGGCCTGTAAAGGGGAACAAACACATGCATGAACAGGTTGATACATATGGGTACATGTACTCATTTAGAGCCTGTGGTGTAAATACCTTCATACCTCCTTACTTTCTCAAATACAGTACACACACACACACATACATGCACATACATACACACACACATACATACACATACATACACACACACATACATACACATACATACACACACATACATACACATACAGACACACACACACATACACACACATACATACATTCATAATGTACATCCATCCATCCATCCATACGTACGTACGTACGTACGTACGTACATGTATGTACATAGATACATACATGACATCTCACCGTCACATCCCTCGCTGACTGTGTCATGTTACAGCAAGATCTTGACAAATTTGCACAATGGTGTAACAACTGGAAACTGTCACCTAATATCAGTAAATGTAAATTTATCAGTTTTACACTTAAGAAAAGAATCATTTCCTCTCTTGATTACTCCATCAATAGTACCCCTCTTCAACGGGTCTCTGTTGTCAAGGATTTGGGCATTTACCTTACTTCCAACCTTAATTATTCTTTTCACATCAATAACATTGTTTCTAGAGCCTTCAAATCTCTTGGTTTTATTAAGCGTCTCTGCCAGCCATTCAATGACATTTCAGCAATTATTTCTCTGTATTTTGTTTATGTAAGATCTATTCTAGAGTATGGCTCTGTTGTGTGGTCACCCCACCAGCAGGGCCTGTCAGAAAAAATCGAGAGAGTACAAATTAAATTTGTGAAATACATTTGTCGCAAACTCAATGTTCACTGCAGTAAATCCAGCTACCCATTTTATTGCAGAATTCTGAACATTCCTAAGTTACACAATAGAAGACTAACCCTTGACATGTACTTTTTGTACAAAATAATTCATTCACATTATGATGCTCCAGATATTCTAAATCAAATCTGCTTTTATGCCCCCAGTAGAAATTTACGCAGCAAAACCCCTTTTAAACCAGACTTGTGTTCTGTTAATTGCAGAAAATTCTCGACAGTGCCCAGATGCATGTCTGTTTTAATGATATCTCCTTTAAATGTAATAGATATTTTTTCTACGCTGTGTAGTTTTAAAACTATTTTATCCAGTCATTTTAACAGTTCTCCTTTTTGATTCGTGTATGTTTTTTTTTCATTTAATGTATCGTGCTACTTTTATGGTTGTCTTGTACATTTGTCTTGTGATTGTGTGACTTTTTTGTTTCGCAGATCTGTTAGTGGGTTTGCCCGTTGATCTGTGTATCAAATAAAAGAACAAAAAAAGAAAAGAAAAACAGATACAAACAGACATACATACATACATACATACATAAAATTGTCATTTAGACACCTTTGATAATTTTAAGTTGACTTAAAATTACATTAATTATCAGTGACTTCCAGCTTGGCAAAGCCTGCCAGTCACTAATCAAAGCATCCCTTCACAGCAGGGCTCACACACCACTGTGAATCGAATTCAGTTCATGTGTTACCTTACTTGTTGAATGTGTTCTTGATCTGATGCCTTAGACCAGATCTGTGAATGTGCATGTACCGGTACAATGAATGGTTTGCATAGCAGACTGCTGATTAACATATGCATCACTGCCGTATGATAAGACTAAATTCCTTGACCACATAGTCACCTCCATTACAATTCTGCAATACTTGTGAGTGTGTTTTCATGTGTCACAGGCCTGGCTTTGGTTTTTTTATAACTTCAGGATTTAAAAACTAAGGTAATAGGCATTAATATTTTTGTTTGGGGTGCAATATAATGTTGTTTGAGAGCAGCCATCATGATCTGTGTCAAGGGTCACCATCAGAGTGTAAAGTATATTGAGTATCTGGTGTCTGCCAGCTGCCGTGCTTGAAGCCAACGAGGCAATTAACACCTATGAAGAAGAATACCGAGTATCTTAAAAAATGTTTTTTTATCAAAACCCATCCCATGTAAACTGTGAACTGCCACTTTTCTTTGAAATGGCATTTTCAATCCTTCTCTGATCAGCTGAGCGAGCTTACGGGCTCCGCTCTATTGTTATATTACAGAATGTATGTGAGCCCTGTTTAAGGAAGTGTGTGCTTTTAACACTGCCACTCTCTGCCATGTTAAAGTTACTGATACTTGTTGCGATATCATTCAAGTAAACTGTAAAACATCTCAGCTGTCTAAAGGACAGTTTAGATTAATTTCTGTAGTAGATATTATTATATCATTGTTATTGTAAACAACAGATTAATTGTTCCCTTACTCTCATTCTAACCACATTATCATACAAGCTTCTATTCTGGTAAACATTCAAAAATTGCAATATTTTCCAAACATGATCAAAAACTAGATAATGTCATTATCTTTTGATGTATTTGGCAGGTTTTTTGTTTATGATTCATTATCAATGGTACACAAATGTTAAAAAAGTTTGGAGCATAATGCTAATGATAGTGGTTGTCAATCTTCTATATTTATTCTTTAATTTTCTTATGCACTTTTGTTGTATTTTCAACAGGTGTGGTGTTCTGTGGAAATCAAACTTGCAACGTTCAGTATGGACCTCTCATAAGGTACAAGCGAGGAGTCCCGATGGAGACGTGTGCTCTCAGCTGTAAAAGTATGTTATTTAGAATTCCTGGTGTCCAGGGTCTCACTGCATTCAGAACTTGGTCAAAATGTACATTTCCCATCGATCAGGAGCCATATTAGGCAATTCTGAATGATGCTTTCCTTGTGTTAGTCAATCTTGTCATATCATTTCTCCGCTGTATGCAATGAGAATGTTAAAAAAAGGTGAAAAAGGGATGAAACCATCGGTGTTCTATTGGAATGAAGTGGTTGTCTGTTGATTAATCTTCAGAGGAATGATTAGAGGAACAGAACTCACCAAAAATTATAAATTTTGTGCATAAACTCACTTTTTTGCGCACAAGGACTGCTTTGAATGCAGTAGATGAGCCCGTGTAGAATGTTAAGGATGGTGATTCAGAGTTTTTCGGGGGTTTGGGAAGAAAAACATGAATGGATTTGGACACTCTTGTACTGTTTCAGGTGTCACCTTATGAGATGGCATTGATATATTCTGGAGAACCCAACGAATGTACCGGTAACTGTGGTATATTTTTGCACCAGTGTATCACCTTGAACAAAAACATTGATGGCAGCTCTTGGCACTCGATTAACTCTTCATAATTAATGCAAAGTTGTGAATGTTGACAACCAATTTACTTCAACAGAACACCTTTGGTTCAAGAATGTGATGGGTTTATTGCAAGTCTTTTTTTCGTCAACATACTCACAACACCAATTTGACACATCACTGGTTCAAGAGTCTATTATTTTGACTGATGGACATGTAATCTTCCTATTTGCATGTTCTGGTATAGCGCTGATTGAAGCAAATTCCTTGATATTCTTGAATTGATGCAAAGAGTTCAGAAAAGACTAAGATCAAACTGATCATAGTTTAGTATTCAACTTTGTTTGTATTTTAAGATCTGTGTCGACACTTTTTTCGTGTCATGCTAAATGTCATTTGAATTTCTGACAGTTTTCATATTGTCAAAAGAGTGTCAACTTATTTACACAGTGTCGTCAGTATAAATTCAAAAACAGAATTTTGTAAATGTATTTTTGGAGACTTGTAGTTTGCCAGGCTAATTTATAAATCCAAAACATGCTATGATAATTATTTTCCTGGAGGAAATTTCTCATTTCATTCACGTAACCAGTAGAGCTAATCTTGTTTACAGAGTACCAAAAAATGTTGTATTTAAGCCTCCGGAGGTGAATTAAGTGTCTGAGGTGGTAGTACATTTAGCAGATAAATAGCAAATAAGTGGAAAAAGTTTCACAGTTGCATCTTACTTCACAGTAAAATAAAATCAACTCTCCTTTTTAATGAAAATTATTTTTATTAATGTCTTTCCAAAGGAAATCAATGAAACGAATCTTTGCAAATGTAGAAAATAGAGAAAAGGGTTTATATAATATGACAACTTGGCTGTGCAATTCACCTTTTGATGGCTTTGTATATATAGATTGTGAATTTTATAAAATGTTTGAGAGTTGCTAGGAGGGTTTTAATATGGAAGTTTTATGTGTCTTGGTATAAAAACCAAATGGCAATGAGAATGTTGCTTGAGATGTGAAAATATAGATCTAAGTACTGAAAATTTAGCATTATTTGATAATGTGTATTTAATTGTAAGTTTCCTTCCGATTACACGGATATTTATGAATTATGCAGTGACTGCTGCGGTGTGGTTTTGATAGAGTATACTGCGTTTGTACAGTTTGGCAAGAATGTCCAATTGCCAGAATTCGACTCAGTTGTTGCTATTTCTAAAATTAAAAAGATCGATCAATCTAGCTAGTACAATTCAAGCAAGAAAATGCAGCACTATCAGATCAGATTGTCGTACAGTAATTTTTTGCAAGATACTGATACAGAGTTACACATGGTGGCATACTCTGTGTACCTTACTATTTAGACTACTTACGCTGTAATTTACTCACCTTGAAAACCAAGTAAAACTTGATGTTTTAAGTGAGCATAGGAACAAAACTCAGTTTCATTGCAGAATGAGTGAAATATTATAAAAATTAAATTAAAATCACTTTAGAATCACTTGTTTTTCCAGAATTAAATTGCTTTTGAATTAGAAATTGAAACATGTTTTTGCTATAAGTCAATGATAAATGTAAGTTTAATACTCTGAAAACAGATAAGCAAAGTACAAAATGAGGTCAAATGAAGTGGATAGTTAAAGTGATTTTTGGAGTTTTTATGGAAAAGGAAAATATTTCAAGATAGTACCCACAACATGGTGTGAAAAATCACAGAAGAAAATAATCAGCAATACTTATTCAGTCATCAAAAAGTCTTGAAAGTGAAGCCTAATCAGTGAATTTTTCAGCCATTATCATTTTATTTTATAATAATTTTACAATTTTTTCTGCATTGATATGTTTTGCTTGTCTTCAACCCTGTGCACCCTATGTAGATGAGAATCTCTCAGGTCACAGGGTCAGAGTTGAAAGGGCAAACCAAGCTGTTATGTGACAGCTATGTTAAATGCTTAGCCTTTTATAGAAAGCATGCCTGTGTACTAATCAAGGACATGACACTATTGTGTAGTTCATACAGATTTTCAAATCACTCATTCAGCCATTCAGTAAGTACATCATGATAGACCTCTGTGTCTATGTGCAAGCCATTAATAAAAAAAATTGCAACATAAAACAAAAAAGTGAAAAAGCACTAAAAAGTAAAAAGAAAATATAAAAGCAAAAAGGAAACGCAACCACAGAAGTCCTGTCAGATTGGATAGTATTGCCCCCGGGATGGGAATAGAGAAACTTTGATTTTGATAGAGTAAACAGTGAAGTGAAGCAGGACACGGTGCTATTGACAATCTGAGGGGAATATCTTGTCGGCACAGACAAGCACCCTATGGATTGTTTGTTTAACTGACACTGAAGTGTCATGCAGATATCTTTTTTTGTATTTACAAACATCAGCAGGAGTAGGCTGCTAAACAAGTGTAAAAACTATGTTGCTAAGCGACACCTGTATACATGTGTTTGTAAATTTTAATGTGTTTACTCGTGAAACACTCACTTGGTAAATTGCTTTAAGCAGATGCCAATTTTCACAAGATTATGCTTATGATAATTAAACATTCTGTGATTTTTAGACGCTTTTTTTCTAGTTGAGTGACAAATTGCTTTTTGCTGCAGAAGTTATGATTTATGAGAACATGCATCGCTTTGCAATAATCACTAGTAACCTAGGGACTCATTAGTGCTAGTCGCCAGTTACCTGGGGATTCTATAGTGCTAGTCAATAGTAACCTAGGGACTCTGTAGTGTTAGTCACTAGTAACCTAGGGATTCATTAATGTTAGTAATTAGTAACTTAGGGATGCATAAGTGTTTATTACTAATAACCTAAGGATTCTTTATCGTTAGATATGGGGTTAAGATGATATCTAAAAGCCCCTAGGAAGGTCATTTTAGTTCATCTCTATAGGTTTTATGTCTGCTGTCTAAAAGTACTCATCTGCTGATATTAATCCATGCCTGTGGTTTCTACTAACTGAAGTGCAATGAGTCGTTATTGTTGTCATATGTCAAGTTGAACACTGTGTACAGCATTTATGTAATGTGTGAAAAAGTTTTCAATAATTTTACTTCCAGCCTGTATTGGAAATTACATCAATTCAAAGACTTGCTTTTATCTACGGTAAGCTATGATAATAGATGACATGTAAAGGGAGTTTTTTAAAATAATCCAATAATTGTGAATGTGAGGAATTCACAAGGGGCTTGCTCCCCTTCACTTTCACAAGGCGTGTTCCCCCTTTGTATTCCCCCCCTTCATTTATTAGGATGTTCTTGATTTGGAACCAGCCTGCCAAAACTTTATGAATAGCCTTTCAGTTCAACTGGTGTCTAAGTATTTCAACCAGCAAAACTCTATCGAATAGTTTATATTCTGAAGGATTTTTACGGTCACATTCATTGTGCAAATGATTGAAATTTGTTTTTTGTTTAATTTTTTTTCTTTTATGTCAGAGGATACTGTAACACTCAACTTGCCTCTCCTTGAAAACACTACTTAAAAATTAAACCCAACAAAAGTAGAGTATTGTGGAGAAGCATTAATTACTTCTCACTCAAAACAAAAAATGTAAAAATGTTATCTAATGATAACAATTTATCCCCTTGAACAAAGGAGTAACATATGAATATAACTGTTTCCATTCCATTGACCTGACCACCCCTGTAGCCCTGTGTACAGGTCCATAATACCAGTTCCCAACAATAAGGTTATTCCATTGTTTTGTGGTAACAGGGTCAGAATTGTTAGATTTCAGAGGAGGTATTTACATTGATTCAACCTCCTGCCTTGCATCAAGCAACCCTGTATGTCTGTTACAAAGATCATGTTTCTTCACACTGCAGTGCAAGTAGGAATATTTTGTTTTCTTATATCCATGACAGGTAATGCATAATAAATACACTGTTTTGGCATGGCGCCCTCAACTGTTGGCTTGATTGTTACAGAATTGACAATCTGACACAGCTAGTGGGAATGGGTTTTTATCATGGTATTTCTATTATGCCAAGAATCCATCTTCTATGTATTCATACCAGTGTTGCCAAACACATTGTCTTTTGAAAGCCTATCAGACAGATGTTAGCTTGATGGAAGTTTTACTAATATCATTCATAATATTTCTTTTCTGAGATGAATTTCAGCGCTGAAAAATGCAGTTTACCATGTAATTTGTAGCCATGGTTGAAGAACTCTAGGCTCAGTCCTCCTAATGAAAATGGTGGCATTTTCTCAGTGGTGCTTCCCATATAGGAGGAAGCAGCTGCAAAGTAAAGTTTGTAAAGTTGTCCAGTGGACCCAGAGTTTTTCAGTCTTGTCAAAGGATGATTGCTGTTGTTTGGATTGGAGATATTTTCACAATACATTCCTTTACAGTCTTTTGTTTGCACTATGACAGTCAGAGATTCTAGAATTACTGCTTTTTGATTAGTGTTTGTTACTTCATCAATTTTGCCGAATGTTTTTCATCCACACAGCATTTTAATGTAGTCTGCAAATTAGTCCAAGTATGAAATGTGCAACAATGTAACTTAGCAAACAAGAACCAGTCCAAAATCATAATTTTACAATTTCAAAAATTCTGTGATGTGGCAGGCTCTTTAAAATGTGAACTGTGATGTTTTAGCGCCGATGAATACAAACCTGAAAGTAAATTTCTAATCATGAATTTTATCACAGCATGAAAATGTATTTATCTTCTTCCTATGCCTTCACCATGCTACTCTATGTACTGTATTCTGTTCATAAGCACACAGGTATCTCATGACATCACAGTCACGTCATGTCAAATGTATTATGGATCATTTCAGTGCATTGGTGCTTGCAGTGTGTTTTTTCAATGAACGCTACAATAATATAGTGTTGTGTGTCTCTGAATTTATACGGTGATTTATCAAATTCGTAATTGTATCGAAATCAGGAAGAATCAGTACAATAATAAGGGAAGAACTTATTCAAATTGCGCAATCTGATTAATTATTTTAAATAATATGCCATAGATAGCTTTAAAAGTGCTTTTTAATATACTTCAAAAGAATGTGTACATTATTAATTTGCTCAAAGCATCAAAAATTAAATTTGGCATTTACAGAGAACATTTTAATGAATTGACTGAATTTATGTAAATAAAGAGCTCATTGGAATGATGCAAAATATTTTTCTTTTATGTCTCGTCTTTCATGTGCAACAAGATTTCGGAAATGCAGTGCCCTGATGACTGACAATTCAACATGTCTATGTGCCGCGTGAGGGCAGTGCCTCGCTAAGGACTGGCAATTCAATGTATGTGTCTGTGTGCAGAGCCAGGGTGCAGAGAGAGGGCAGTGCCCTGATGACTTACAATTCAATGTTTCTGTAAGTAATGTAAAGGCACTGCCCTGATGATTGACAGTTCAACATGTCTGTGTCCAGAGTGAGGGCGCTGCCCTGATGGCTGGCAATTCAATGTGTCTGTAAGCAATGTGAAGGCACTGCCCTGATGACTGACAGTTCAACATATGCGTAAGCAGAGTGAGGGCGCTGCCCTGATGGCTGGAGATTCAACATGTTTGTTTAAAGCAGAGAGAAATAATTATTTTGTATCTTTTTTTGTTAGATTTAGAAAGTAAATGACAGAGCACTTCAGGATGGTTCATTTCACCGTTTATAGATTTAAAAATAGTAGTAATTTTTGCCGAAGGTTTTGGCAAATATATCGTGAAGAATATAATCAACCCTATGAGGAGGTAGTAATGGAATTATCCAATACTTGTTTATTGAGAGATCAAGTAGATGGTCTTCAGAGGGGTGGTAAAATTTGAAGAAAAACCACTGGAAAGCAAAACTTGTAATTTTTGTTTGTTTGGTTTGTTTTGGGGGAGGGGGTTGTTGCTTTTATGGATTCACCAGGCTTGAAACTGACAAGGTGTTGAATTAGAGTTTTGGAAATTAACATACTCAACCAGCTTCAGAAAAAAATTCAAATCTTAGTAAGCAGAGAAAAGTGCAAGCCCACATATTCACCACGCTTTGTTATATCAAGTGCTCCCTCCCTAAACTTACAGCTCAACCTGTCAGCATTCCCGGCTTTGGCTTATAACAGTGATTCATATACTGTATCACTTCATGCAATATTTAGACAATTTTGGGACCAATCCTGACGGGTGTAGCATGCTAGCAGGGTACGCTTACCCATTCTGGACACCTGGTACCACCACTAACTATCAGTGGTTCAGGATGGTCCTACTTAAATTTGTAAATCTCAAATGTCCCATGGACCTGGTAATGTATTACCTTGAATGAAAATGATTATTGGACCAGTTTAATGTCAAATTTCTACGGATCAAAATAAAACTATCAATTACCATTTCCGGGCCATATAAGACATTTTGTAGTTTTTCAGATGTAGTGCATAATGTTGTATGTGCATGGAAAGGAATGGGCAACTTTCCAGACAACGGCCAAAAAAAAAAACGAAGGAAATTATTGAAATATTGAAAGGAGGCGCCCTACGAATAAAAACATTTCCGATCCTCCCTTTCTTTTTCATTTATCTATTTTTAAAATATCAGAAGAAAGAATGTCATTACATATTTTTATAAAAGGCTATGTGGTGGACATTTTATATACCTGGTGTGATCTTGGCTGGGGAGAATTTTCAGTTGAGGGCATGCTGTTTTGAGACATAGCATTTTTGTACAGTACTGATTTTCTGTTTGCTTGACTCAGTGTGTTTGTGTTTGTTTGTGTGTGTGTGTGTGAGTATGTGTGTGTGTGTGTGTGAGAGAGAGAGAGAGAGAGAGGAGAGAGAGAGAGAGAGAGAGAGAGAGAGAGAGAGAGAGAACACTGTTGATTTGAAAAGCCAATCTTCAGTCAGTATAAAAATAAAAGCGGAAAGGGTGGGAATAATTTCTTCTGAAAAACTCTACAGAACTGTATCCAGTATCGGAAATGGTTTTAGAGGTTGCACGTGTTAGATATGAATTAAACATCGAAAGCACAAAGGCTTTCGTAATTTTTACCATGGGACGATATGCTAACTTACTACATGTGTTCAAATGGAAGATGAACGTGTATCTCGGTGTTTCATGACTCTTGCTATACAAGATCTATGTGACCTCTCGCTCGCCACTCCTTACTCTGGGAGATGGTTTTTCAATGAAACTCCTCTGTATCACCCGCAGTCACTTGTTGGCTCCAATTCTGGTCTGTCCCTACGCGCCTCATAGGCGTGTGCACATGACGTCAAAACGAATTTCACACACGCCGACTGTGTGCGCAGGCGCAGTCACGCATTGAGCCAAGAAATGATTGTGCGTTCACTCCCCTCCTCCCATTCAACCCACTCACACGTTTCATATGAAAACAGAACACAAATCATCGAGCTCACTTTACTCACATGTTCACAAATCACAGACTTAGACCAAGTCTACCGTATGCCACGCCATGTTTGAGTCTTGAACAAGTCCAATTTCCCCAAAAATATTAGCAATATCAGAAATGAAATCAGAATGGATGTCATTTCCTGCGGAAAGAAAATTCAAGAAAGGGGCATATTCCGTTGGTGAAAAGAGTAGACTGCGTAATATTATTTTCGGGTTTTATTTCAAAATGTTCACTCAATCTGAAAACAAGTCAATAATTGTGCGATGTTAAGGATGCGAACATCATTCATTCCTTTAGGCACGATTAACCTCATTGTGACGTTGTCTAACGTTGTAGTATAGATCTTGGTCGGAATTCCTTGGAGATAGACAGCCTCAAAACAAGTTAGTCGAGTCTCTGTTCTCCTAAGCTTAGTGAGGTTATTTTACCATGGAGGTGGTTTCCTACCTCCATGGTAAGACAGAGATGCGACTAATTTGCATAGCAATGCATAATTTGCATAGTTGTGGTGAAAATGTTTTCCTTGGTGATTAACATATGAATAAATTGCTGGAGAACCACGCAAGGTTAGTGCACTTTCTACATCACAACCTATTAATTTTATCGTGCGTAACTTACAAGGAAAATATGTCAAAAGAATTCAAATGTGCACAAGTGAATTTTAAAGAAGAAAAATCTTTAAGAACAAATTCTAATAATTACTAAAATGCAGAAAATTGAAATATCAATACATATATAATCTATTGTATTTAATATTTAATAATTTCATGTGACATGAACAAAAGCATGTTCTTAGGAAAAAAGCAGCAAACAAAACGTGTTATTCGAAAAACGTGCTGAAATAATAATATTCTAAATATTTTTTGGCTTGTTTTTTCTATATCTTCAGGACTACACTATGCATAGTTTACTTAATACATGTAAAAATGCAATTGTATATTTCAGTTGTATATTTTCTTACTATCTGTTTTCATGTCAAGGAAATGCGTTGGTCGGACATGTAACCGTGCACAGGTGATATAGACGCAGCGAAGTATTCTTAGACCAGTTTCAAAGTTAGTATGACGGAGTGGTGACGTTTTAGGCTAGCCAAGAAACCGTTCTGTAGCACAAAGTTGGACAACCAACGTTTGTAATAAAATAAATCTTCCCTGTCTGTGTACGTCACCATTGTGCGTTCTTTACCACTACCAAAATTTCGCCACGATTTAATAAATAATCCATGAATTTTGTAGCCAGGTCAGATGGATTTTCTGATTGGATAGGCTGTCAACAGAGACTGCGTGTGACGGCTTCACATCAGCAAACTCCTGCCATTCAAAAACCTGTTGAGAAGACGAAAGGAATGGCAAAGTTAAACAGAGCAACAAACGATGCATTGACGTACATTGACGTATATTCATCATTTAGCCCTGTGTTGTATGAAATTGAGTTTGTAACCCCCCTCCCCCTCTATCCTTCAGTTAGGATTTCTTTTTCTAAATCACTTTCAAAACTTCCTCCAACTAGCAAAGCTTTTGCTCTATTCTAAAATCAGAAAGTAAAATTAAGCCGTTCCGACATTTTTTTTATCTACAATTCCTCACACATAATCGGATAGTTTTCAACCTTTATGATAATTACACTAGGATTTTCGGAAGGTGTGATTCAAAGTGATGAAACAGTCTCCTTGTAGTTCTTTCTCAGGTCGGTTTCGCCAATCGACTTCCGAAAAGTCGATCTCTGTATTCAACCTCGCAATTGTTATGAAAATAACCTACTCCTTGGTCCCACACACACCCGGGCCTCGGCCCTTCCTAGCTACAAAATTAACAGAGCATGGCAAATCTCCCAGCAAATCTCCATGTACTTTATCGCGGCAACGCTTGGCTGTTCTACAGAAAGCACTGACTCTGAGTCCTCGTCACTGTACAATCCTATGATGTAACATTACACGCCAAAACAATATTGACAATACATGCAATCAAAGAGCCTTGTTGGGGAGCGAAGATACACGACATCATGTTGTCCAATACACTTTACACCATTTTAGGGTCTATAAATTAATAAAATATAAATGACGTCGTGTAATTGTACAACATCCTAAAGTAGTCGTGCCCCTATTGCGCCAGAGCTTGACAACTGTTTCTATTCTAATCTGTTGATTAGAATAGAAACAGAAATAGAAATAGAAATAGATATATATATATATATATATATATATATATATATATATATATATATATATATAATACAATATATTATATAATATATTATATTATATATAATATATCATATATCATATATTGTAATATATATATTATATTATATATATATATATATATATATAGGACATCTGTATACTTCAATATATATATATATATATATATATATATATATATATATATATATATATATATATATATATATATATTTACACAGCTTACTTACAGATTTTTTCACAGACGAAACGTTTTCTACTCTCGCAGCTGCTGTGGTTCCATTTATAGCCACTCTTGCTTCTGTAAGTTCAAAGTTTATAACTTGTTAAACTCTCTAAGATATGTGATTGATTTATGCTTAGTTATGGAGATGAAAAGCTGTCAATGGTTTCCTTATTTGTATTCTGTAAACGTTTATTCAACAAATGCGCACACTCTTTTGCTTTTCCCAAAATCTTGAAATGTAAACTAAATGATCTACAAGCATAATGCATCCTGGGACTTTATTTTTATTGATGACTCAAAGCCCAATTAGCTGCATCTTTTTGCATTTTGCTTATCAAAATATAGCTATCCCATCTTTAGGGAGATGTTAAAATTTTGATTTTAATTATTAAGCCATATTGTGCGTGAAAATGCAACTATCTTACGAATGTTTGGTGATGGATTCGGTCGATTGTTCAGAGTTCATATTTTTTTGTGTACTCGCTCGCGGCGGCCATATTTGTGTTGCAAGTTGTGAAAATCTAAGTTGTGGGTTCATTTCTTATGTTCCAAAACCTTCTGTAGTCACACATAGGCAAGCATGTTTGCCGAAGCTGATTCCAAACCACGGAAAAACTATTCAAAAAGATACAGACGATATTCAGTTGTCAAAAATTGAAAATAGACAACACACACAAACAGTATGATTTGGGATTACAAGTAGAAAGTGTTTCACTAACAAAACGAAATTACTCGGAAACATGGTGAAAGTTACAGCAAATAGTACTTATTTGAACCGCCCTGAAAGTATAGTCTATGTAACATGTAATTTGTTCAGTAAAAAATTTACATATTTTGTTTCTACAGCAGTAACACTCTTACTGCGTTTACTCGAAAAGAGATAAAACAATTAAAATATCGGATGGTAACTTTTGTTCCTTCAAAGTTTGATGGAAATGTCTTGCAAACAATATTCGTCTTCTACATTATCTGTACTACTTTTTTCCGATTCATATCGAAGGCCAGTTGCCGAGATAGATCATCAAACATGAGAAAGTGAAGTGTCAAGGAAATATGTTTTCGTACTGTTTTCATTGATGTATTGTGTAATTATTTAGAAGGAACAAATCGGATACAAGTGGTTCTACAACGAAAGCACTCTCATTTGAATATCTTTGTGCACGGAACGAAATTGAAAGTGAGCACCACGCTCAGGAAAATTAGTAGAGACCTGACTATGCTATTC